>NW_019742439.1:547340-727350 GCF_002891405.2 Cryptotermes secundus
ACTAACCGCTTGAGCTATGGCACGGCCCAACACGACATAAAGTCAAATACTAATAAAAGTAAACATAATAATAATAATAATAATTTCAAGTGTTGAACACATTGATGCCAGTGACGGACTTCTTTTTGAAAGATTCAGTCACATCGAGTTTATGCAACGTCTTAAAGGTTTTAAAAGTCCCACCATTGACTGTTGGCCAAAGAACGACAGTAAAATTCCGCCTTTATCGAAGACTGCACCACGAGATGGAAGCTTGAAGGTAAAGCTGTACGAATACTGAACCACGGCACCACTGGATAGAGAGAGAGAGCAGCAGTCGGGCTTAAGTTCTGTCGCGTAATCTGAAAATGACATAGGAGGCTACTGTTAGTTCCTCGGAACTCTAGCCATGGTAGAGGGGTCATATCTCTTGTCTAGTCTTGTCAGCCTACGTCAGCGTGGGTATTACCAGTTTGTAATGTAGCGTCTTGGTGTGTGGTCAGGTGGATAGTACGTTGTGTATCTACTCCTGGTCTCCGTAGGTAATGTTTTCCGCTCGGAGAGTAGCTCTGAACGTCACCACAGCAAATGTACAGCTTCGCGTGCTCCACAACAGCGTTTACCTTTCCGCGCGGTTAAAGTTACGAGGCACTAACTATAGGTGGGTCTCAGATCCGGCCTGTACACAGAAGCGGCGAAGAGAAAAATGCATGCTACAGAGTCTAAACCCGACAGTCTGGCCCTCAGCCCGTCACGTTACTGACAGCTGCCATGGTCTATAGACCTACACCTGCAATTACGTGAGTTCTCGAGGAATTGTAGCGTCAGTTAATATGACGGCACTAAACAACTCACAAATCTTAGTACGTTCTTAGTTATAGCAGAAGCACTGTAGATCATTGAAGGTCGCAGTGCGGGGTCCGGTTTTTATGGCGCAACCCTTACATGCGTAGTTATAGCAGTGTTTGCAGCGCTTGATTGTGCCAAAGAACCTTCTCAAAGCGGTGACATCTTGTGACGAGCCATTGCTTTTACGTCGGGGGTATTCTTTTGACCCCATATCGAATTCCACAGTTCCTCGGCTTGACCGTCTACCTCATGATCGCATGTCATAGTTAAATCTTTTCTCCCTGTACCGAAAATCTCTGCGGGTAAATGCTATGATGGTGTCTTGAAATGGGCCCACGCTGTTTTCCAGATTTCAGTTCACCAGTCCTGGAGCTCTTACCTTTCGATGCCCTGTACCTTATCCAGGCGAAACCGCCGATAATTAACCCAACTTATCCATCATCATGCTTCCCATGGGCTCTGGAGGAGGCGTTAGGGGGGATCGAGCTGTATTTTAATCGAATTTGAAGGAAGTACAAAAGAAATGTGAATGCCAAAAATTATTTTTTTAGGAGATATAGTTCTGTCGTGATTACTCGACGTCAGATCGTAAGCATATTTTCTGTTTTCACCTCCTCTCCCGGGAAGTGGTTACTCCACTGGCTGCGCCCAAAATGGTTGAGATATTGTCACGACAGTGAAACAGAGTTGAACCCTGGATTTACAGTGAGCAGCAACAACGTCAAGACTGGGAAATGTAAACACGGTCTCACGTTGTATTGAGATGGAAATAGCAGCGAAGACGGAAGTTCTCGAGTGCTAGTTGCATAACAAACAGATGAAGGCGACGGGCCTGTTTCGGCCGGCGGGGCTCCTGCTTGACACTCCTTGACTACTTGTGAAACTGGTTGACCTTCCAGTCACCATTCCCTGTTCAGTAGAAGGCCTCCAAACAAGAGTGGACACCGCGAGAGAAACACTGGCACAAGAGCACAGAATGAAGCTTGCAGTCCGTGTGGATGCGGATTTTCATTAACTTCTAGAAAACACTGAGGAGAGTGAAACCAGCTTGTAATAAAATTTCGAAGCGACCTCGACATCTTTCCATTTAACCATGTAATTATTTTTACATCGCTTGTGGACTACAGGCCACGTAGTTTGTTTAATTTTTTTTAGATAGACGTACTGATATGGCGTATTCCTCGTATTTATACGTTATTAGTTAGAAAATGGAAACTATGAGGAAGATCTACGCGTGGATTCGAGGATAATATTAAAATTAATCATATAAATAGGATGTGAGTGTCCGGAGTGTGTTCATCTATCTGACCTTGATTCAAAAAAGGGTTCATATGAACATTGCAATAAATCTACGGGTTCTATAGAAGGCACAGAATTTGGTCTTCATTCAACCGACTGTCACCTTTTCAGGAAATCCCGTGTTCCATTAACTTAACTTATCTATGCAAGAAGTCTCAGACCACGAATCCATGCAAATATGTACACTAAACTGTTAGGGCATACTACATATTTTGTTCTTGTTCTTCGTGTATTAATTTCATCCTCACTTGTTCCACTTTTACATTAAAGTATTCTTCACTTTTTTGTAGATGCCCGACCTTAATTTCTTAGCATCAGGTTCCCCAGTACCGGACAAATTTATGGGAACAGAAAATAATACATATTNAGGAGGCGTTAGGGGGGATCGAGCTGTATTTTAATCGAATTTGAAGGAAGTACAAAAGAAATGTGAATGCCAAAAATTATTTTTTTAGGAGATATAGTTCTGTCGTGATTACTCGACGTCAGATCGTAAGCATATTTTCTGTTTTCACCTCCTCTCCCGGGAAGTGGTTACTCCACTGGCTGCGCCCAAAATGGTTGAGATATTGTCACGACAGTGAAACAGAGTTGAACCCTGGATTTACAGTGAGCAGCAACAACGTCAAGACTGGGAAATGTAAACACGGTCTCACGTTGTATTGAGATGGAAATAGCAGCGAAGACGGAAGTTCTCGAGTGCTAGTTGCATAACAAACAGATGAAGGCGACGGGCCTGTTTCGGCCGGCGGGGCTCCTGCTTGACACTCCTTGACTACTTGTGAAACTGGTTGACCTTCCAGTCACCATTCCCTGTTCAGTAGAAGGCCTCCAAACAAGAGTGGACACCGCGAGAGAAACACTGGCACAAGAGCACAGAATGAAGCTTGCAGTCCGTGTGGATGCGGATTTTCATTAACTTCTAGAAAACACTGAGGAGAGTGAAACCAGCTTGTAATAAAATTTCGAAGCGACCTCGACATCTTTCCATTTAACCATGTAATTATTTTTACATCGCTTGTGGACTACAGGCCACGTAGTTTGTTTAATTTTTTTTAGATAGACGTACTGATATGGCGTATTCCTCGTATTTATACGTTATTAGTTAGAAAATGGAAACTATGAGGAAGATCTACGCGTGGATTCGAGGATAATATTAAAATTAATCATATAAATAGGATGTGAGTGTCCGGAGTGTGTTCATCTATCTGACCTTGATTCAAAAAAGGGTTCATATGAACATTGCAATAAATCTACGGGTTCTATAGAAGGCACAGAATTTGGTCTTCATTCAACCGACTGTCACCTTTTCAGGAAATCCCGTGTTCCATTAACTTAACTTATCTGTGCAAGAAGTCTCAGACCACGAATCCATGCAAATATGTACACTAAACTGTTATGGCGTACTATATATTTTGTTCTTGTTCTTCGTGTATTAATTTCATCCTCACCTGTTCCACTTTTACATTAAAGTATTCTGCACTTTTTTGTAGATGCCCGACCTTAATTTCTTAGCACCAGGTTCCTCTCCCCAGTACCGGACAAATTTATGGGAACAGAAAATAATACATATTTAAACTGATTCAGAGAGTACGATCTTCTGGGCCGTAGGAACCTGGATAGCGTAGTCGGTAAAGCGACTGACTATGGGCTGGACGACCGAGGGGTCGGAGTTCGAGTCACGGTGGGGTCAAGAATTTTCTCCACGTCGTCCATACCGTTTCTGGGGTCCACCGAATCTCCTAACCAATGAGTACCGGGGGTCTTTCCCCGGGGGCAAAGCGGTCGTGGCGTGAAGCTAACCACTCACTTCCAGCTAGTGCCCAGGTCAAGAAAATGTGGGTCTATACATCCACTCCCTCATACTCCATCATGGTGTAGTGCTTAATTAGTTAAGCACAGGGACAGTTTACCTTTTACCTTCTTCTGGGATGTTACGTCATTTATCTCGGCGAAAGATCAGTGGTGCTTCGAAGGAAATTACTATCTCTATCTTCAGGGACGAAAGAAACCGCTAGAAAAAAGGAGAAAAAGAGCCTCTCCCCTAAGATGGGGACAGTACTTTTCCCCGAAACTTCGGACTGTACGGCGTCACATCGCAGAAGGTAATATACTGTTCGTATTAGCCGCTGTCAGGGTATCAGGTCCACCAAATTTTAGTACGGACCCCCAGTCCAGTTTTCATTGAAATGAGGACAGTACTTCCGCACATGAAACATAACTGACATGACTTGCCCATTACGCCTTTGTTTTATGGATAGTGAAACCTTGATTGAGAATTCTGATATTGATTTTGTGATTTTTAGAGTAGCATATGCATTGTGCGTTCTCTGGGCAGGACTTGAATCCGGGAACACGTGAAATACCGCAGAGTAACGTCAAGATCGTCGCAAGCGGCATTAACGCTTTTAAATGATGCTGTATCATACAGCGTCTTAATATTGGCGTGTGAGAGTCGTAGTATTTTGGAAACATGCACTCTTAGTGCTTTATCCGTCACAGAAAAAAACTCCTATTAGAAGGTAGTTTTACAGTACAGTGAATCCAATTTAATGGACTTGTAGGAAAGCTTCATCTTCTAAACGTCCACTCTCTTGTACGCTGGTTATTTAAACCGGTTGACATTTTTGCAACGAATAAGCAAGCCAGTTTCTTCGATGTGTAACCTTCCTATACACACACAAAAGAACTCCATGGCTTTAGTCCGCAAGCGAACTATGCCGACCGAGCGACTGCCGCTTGTTAGCGAAGGTAGTGCCAACTTTAGCGGTTAGAGGGTGTCGCGTGGTCAGCGCAACGGATCCCACGGCCGTTAATCTCGGTTTTCTAGACCGGAGCCACTGTTTCCTTGAAATAGCTCCTCAGTTATCTTCACAAGGCTGAGTAGATCCCGTTCCAGACCCACCACTTCTCAGAAAATCTGGTAGTGAATCGAACCGGGGACCTCTGGATCTGTAGCCAAGTACTCCGACCACTAGACCACAGAGGCGATAGCCTATACACATTTGGATAGAGATATATACTGTAGTATAATCATGAAGACTTTCGCTTTGTTTCTAAGAAATCTCTGCTCTGATGCCGGCCTAGGAGTCGTCAGTTCTGAGTATTCCCTCGGGCACTCAAATCGCGAAATTGGCTCTTGGTGTTTATCACAATTCTTATTCATGTTGTCTTTTCTCATCCTATTGTATGTAACCTTCGTAATTGGCAGTCGATGTTAAATAAAATAATAAATAATTCAGTTGACTCTGAATAAGGCCCTATGGCTGTATCTTTGAGATCACGTAAATGAATGTGAAAGATGATGTTCCCACTGCATTAACCGTGAGGAGTGATATGGCGCTGCGTGATCTCACCTATTCTACCGCGAAGTTGGAGAGCAAACGTCCCTCCGAAGCGTTGGTGCTTATCTACCAAATTGTGTGCGTTACATTCTGGAAGAGAACAAAGTTTACGGTAATCAGTCTTTGGGTTCCATAAAATCCAAGGAATGTCTTGCTTGTGTATTAAAGTACGGTATCATTATATTTTATATACCGTTAAGAGAAGTGTGTAGGACAATATATAACCCTGGAAGGCATCATGGTTCTTATGCGTACCACCACCTGCTGTAACATTCGAAACACTAGAATTTGTCCACACCGTGTATTTTAACACTTTATGATATTCTCAGAATTACCAACGATTATTTCCCTAAACAGCGTTAACCTTATCCTGTTGCTTGTTGCTTTGCTTTTATTGCTGTTCATCATCAAAAGATGGAGGCAAGATATACGTCCAAAACATCGGTGAATTTGTTCCAGACTGGACAGTATCACGTCTCAGAGGATAGTACTGTTATAGGAAACATTTTATTATTAGCATCTGGAGGACAGTCTTGACGGCGTTTTGGCATATTTCCTTCGGCCTTGGCGCGGTGGATTTGCTAGATGCTTTTCGATACTTTCGCGCACAGAACATGTAAAATCCGTGACTGTAGCTGAGGATGACTCTTCTTGCTTCAAGCCTTCTTGTTGCTACGTACACGTCTCTGCATCCGCTTCGAAAATAACGCCAGAAATCCCGAGTTTGTAGGGAAACCGCCTCCTCGAGTACCACTGGACACTGCTTATGTCCACGTATCTTTCGTCAGACGTTCGAAAGTATATAGACAGCCCATTGACGTAATGGAATTTCAACATGTTGATGAGACTCCTTTTTCACGTGCAATGAGTTTGTCTTGTATTTATTTCAAGGCTGATGTAGACAATGATGGATGATGTGTAGGGGTGCACAATTCAAGCACAGAATAAAATAGAACTGCGTTAAAACCAGCTGAAATAAGAGCAGGAAGGTCCATTGTCCTGTCGAGCTGGCAGCCCTTCTGTTTTGTAGATCCCGAGTTCAAATCTCATCTCAGATAAAAAAAAAAGTAAAGTTATCCCTGTAACAGGCCGTGGAAGACCATAGGGTTGTCAGATGTTGAGATTCTCACATTTTCTAGACTATCGGCTCGTAGATGACAGTAAGGTTGTGAGCCTTACGCGCCGGCCGTCCTTTACCCCCAAGAACATTCCAAGAATATTCCTGGTACTCATTTCTGTTAGAGACTGAGTCCACCCCAGGGCCATAGTGCGGCTGGAAGGATTAGGTCAATTGAAAAGATCCAGTGACCTCATCGAGATTCGATCCCGGGACCTTCCAGCTTGTAGCATAGTGCCTACGCTACCGCGTGCCTCCAGTCTCATCTCAGATACCGGATATATTGACTTCAGTCCCTCCATCGAAATTCCGGGATACTAGTTAACGACATATTCGGCCGTGACCAATTCCTTATACTCATTTCCGTTTCATTCTTAACTAATTCTCCCGCGGAACGCTATGTAATCGGTTAAATAGGTCTGAAATAAATGAAAACCGGACGCACATTCAAATGGAGTAGGTATCTGATCTTCTCTATTTCACGTATGCTTTTGTGTTCGTTATCGGACTTCGGTATAAGCGGAGTTGAACCTTCGTGTTCAGCTGCTACAGTGGTAATTATAGGGCGACTTTATTTATGTAGTCGCTCTGTATTGAGGCGAAAGCGAAGCTTAATTTTAAAAAAGGAAATTCTGAATTTATATTCCTGTGTGTTCTCTACTTTAGGGGACTTTGTTAACACACAGAATCTGTACATGTACGCCATACGTTTGAATGCAAATGAGGCTAGTATTGAATGTTTGCAGCAGGTAAACGTTTTGCCAAGACCGAAGTTCAAAGAATCTGAGATGACCACATTTTCTTGTACGATTACAGTCAAAGAAGCTCGTCTCTGTTAAAGGTACCAGCATATGATGGATCGGTTGGAATTTATGGAATTGTATTGCTTTTTCTTCTGCTGCTTATCGGGTCCTTTGGTCCGGCAGAATTTGTTACATTTTTTTAATCCTTGGACATGATATTGCCCCATTAGAAGGAAATAATATTAAATTGGGTCTTAAATTTTGCGGGAGGATATAGACTGGATTGAACTGAGTCAAGTGGCAAGACTCAAGAACAGTGTAATGAATCTTTGCGTTAAAAAAATGCGGATTTTTTTACTAGATAAACGACTATCAGCTTAACAACTACCATGCATCATATTGATACTGACAGAGCCGATTGAGTAGGAAGGGGATCAGACGTAAATTGCGGTCTTCTGGGATACGGTGTCATGTAGTGTGACAGACGGGTAACAGCGTTTCGGAGGAACCTGTCGCTTCCACCTTCACTTCTTGTTCCCTTCCTATATCCTGAAGATCTATGCATCGAGTTCCTCCGAAACGTTTGATAGTCCTTGCCTATAAGTGTCTATAGAACTACATGCGTCACTTCTCAGAAGGATGCAGACTCAGAACTCATATAGACATATATGGCTGGTTTCAGACACTGCCATTTCTCTGAGCACGTTTTGGCGCAGTAGTGCTTTCATTACTCCCCGTTTTGTAGCACTTTCAGAACACATTAGTGCACTAACACTTGAGGCATATCTTGCGGCTGTTACGGCCTGTTGCCCAGACATGACCAGCTAAATGAAGATCACGAACGACAGCTGAAGTATTATCTCTTTTATAGGATGTATAATTAGTATGTTCAAGTTAAGTGTAAACTGGTACATCATTAATCAATAATTACCGCACTGCATATCTCACACTGCATAACCAGGCAAGTTATCGTAGTCGATGTGGCGTCTAGGCTATATCCTGGACGCCCGTAGAATCAGACTTGGATTTATTATTATTATTATTGTTATTATTATTATTATTACTGGAGGGGTGGGTTTCCCCATGCACCGCGACTAATAGTCTATTATACGTCCCCGTTTGATATTCTACCAGTCGCCATACCCTTCCGATACTGGTGCTCCCTATCAGCCCCGTTCAGCCAGCGAGGCTGGCAGTGGTACCCGATACTTCCCTATCTACCGGAGGCGTTGGAAACTACTTGGGCGGGAAACTTTGCCTAATTTTGCTCAGAGGTCTCCTAGAGACATGAGGATCTTTTACGTGCCGTAAATCTACGACACGGAACCCACGGCTTAAAGTCCCTCCCGGAGGACTTGTTCCCTGAATTTTTCCGCCCTTAAAAATTCCACGACCTCCGCCGGGTTTGAACCCGCGTCGTGAGGTGGGAGGCCGCTTATTATTACTATTATTATTATCATCTTGTTACATAATGGAATCCATCTGGGCGATAATTGAGTTGGTCAGATGCTGTACAACAGAGATCGACATTTAGTTAATTTGATACGAACTCAGCTATGCATCACGAGCAAGATCTCGGTCGCAGAGGCCATACATAGCCTGTCTCTTTGTTGACCACGGAGGGTCAGGTGGAATTGTTTCTGACAGTCCTTCAGAATTAGACCCATTCACTCTTGGGCGCGACTAGATTGTTTCTGCCACCCACATGTACTTTCTAGTCGCTGGTTTGTCCCACCGCATGTGCAGCTGTGGGACTTGATGTTACTTCAGTTCATGTCTCCAGCAGCTGTGTCTGTTGACCAAGAAGAATGTAGAGCAGGAGGCTGTAATATTCAAAATCAGTCCCGTCGATTGCAGTAAGGTTTTTGCTCTACAGTGGGTTATCAATTGTAATGTAAATTTTTGTGCCTTGAAGTCTGGATGTTTGCTTTACTTTGAATGAGCTCTGTTTGCTAACCTTGTATGTCATGGCTAAATTACATTAACAGAATAGAGTCTAAAGGGTTCTGACGATGGTGGATAAGAAACAGAATTATTGGGTTTTTGGACTTTTTTCATCGTCCGGAATTCTAGGAAATAGAAAACACGACGTTTCGGAAACTGGATCTGTTTCCGTGTTCAGGTGAGGAAGGAAGACACCTACTCAGTTGGGCCCCTTAGTATTTTCTTAGTATCTTCCTCACCTGAACACGGAAAGAGATCCAGTTTCCGAAACATCGTATATTGTATTTCGTAGAATTTCGGACGATGGAAAAAGTACAGAACCCCAGTAATTCTGTGTATTAGCAGAATAGTCGTATACTTTTCAGGGTGTGATTGCTGTTGCCAAAAATATGTTAATAAAATTGGCATTCGCATTTCTCAATTCAGTTTCGGCTGAGGAAGGGAAAGATTATATTTAGACCTGAGATAGATGAACTAACATAAGACGTAATGAGGGGTTTCATAATTTGTGCTCTTCACTTAAGCCTTTAAAGCCAAATGATTCTATACGTGACACTCGCTTTAACATGTTAAAACTGCAGTCTGCCCACGGAGTGGATTTGTATGTTTCGTATGGCTTTCACATTAAACTGGTTTTGTTTCCGTAAACAGCATTAACCGATTGTGTTTCCTGTGAGGTACGAACTGAATTTTTATATATTTTTATAAGGAATTAGTCTTTAAACGGTTAATATTCGTATTCTGTAAAGAAGGATGAAATGGACGGAATATGAAGCACCCATGGGTGAAGTGAGAAATATATGCATAATTTTTATCAGAAACCTGAAAAGGAAGAATCGGGAGAACTTAGCATCGATAGGATAATATTAAAATTGTGTTTGGTTTGAGGTTCTGATATCAGTGAGTGTGAAAAACAGTATCTTGTTTAATCTGACACCGTGTAATTGGCCTCTGCCTGCTTCTTGCTGGTCGCTTGCTTGGCTTACTCTTCACGACGCTGAAGATAGAGACAACGCTTTTCTTTGAAATGTCAGTGAACTTCTACCAAATTACATTGCGTCACATCCCTGAAAATATTACTCTCCAATGTTGAATAGGATGGGCGTCAACTGGATGCAAGAGTCTCAGAGAAGAGTCCAGTAATGGGGTTTTGTGAATGTGGTAATGAGTTTTTGGTCTCCGTGATAAAATTATGGGATAAATCGACGAAGAAATTAAGGAAGTCTCAACCCTTTTGAGTCCGTTAGTCTCCGTAAAGCTATTAAGTAGTTTTTACTCCTACTATTAAGAAGAAAACTCGTCAATTTATGGATATATAACTTGAAGCATGATTATTAAATTCTGGATGTCGCGGTGTGATAATTTTTAGAACCAGTCCTACGTGTTAAACCGGTTATTTCGTCTACGCACAACAATAAGGCCTTTGTTAAAGGGTTTATGATCGAGCACTTAATGAATTAATCTCTTGTTATTATATGCAGATCTGTCGTATAATATTCAAAATTTAACTTTCTGCGTTTGAGGTTCTTACAGCGGTGATCATGGAGAAGTTTGACATTTCGGAGGAACGCGCTGTATCAGTCTTCAGGGTGAGAAAATAAGCCGATCAGTCAACTAGCAAAAAGCAAGCAGACCTCGCTATGCCTGTTGCTTACTTCTCTGGTTACTTGGCTTCGTCCTCGACCCCGAGGGTCGGTGAACTTCTACAGGTTTACGCGTCATCATATCGAAGAACATAGTAATGTTAATCATTAATCTTGTCTGCTTTACTTAAGGGCATTTAATTTTAAGTTGACTTAAATATCATTTAGAAACTTTCGCTCGATTATACTAAATGTATGCGCATGTGACACGTACGTAAGCACGCAGCAAACGTTAAGTCGTAATATATCAAAATATATGGCGTTTGTTTAGGACAACCGTAAGTACTGACTGAAATTTAGGGCGAACACCCGCAGGATTACCGAATTTCTGCACCTTGACCATGGTCTACTATTCCGAATGAACACAACGCCTGAGAAACTGATTATATTGGCATCCTCGGTTGACAGGATCGGGAGGCATCTGTTCTTTTGTGTCTATTAGAAAGAGATAACCTGGATGAGTGAACCTTACAGAGTTTTCGTGGTTTTTCTCTGTCCCTTCAGGCAAATCCCAGGCTGGTATATAAAACAGTTATGCTGTCATCACTTCCTTCCACATCCTAGCAATTCATTATTCACTGTCATCCAATCAGTGGACACTGCATGACAGGGGTGGGCAAACATTCTGACAATCTGGATGGCACAGGTGTTTGGGTACAGGCTTCCCTCGTAGAAGGCTTTCGTATTCACATAATTTGCAAGTAGCGACTGGCTAGTATTCTTCTGCTCTAGCCACATGAACGGTTCAGAGGAGCCACATTTTGGCCGCTTCTGCTGTGTAAGCTGAGTTACTTGTACCGTCGGTGCAAGAACCTAAGTTGGAGGTAAAGTTATCCATATACGTAATTATCACACTTTGCACAATGACATGAAGACAGTGGAGAGTGTGGAGGTATAGCTCCACAATTCTTGACTTCGACATTAGATGGAGATGAATGCTTAGCTTCACACCTCGTCTGCTTTATCCCCTGGGAAAGAGCCCCAGACAACCATTGGATAGGAGGGCGCGTGGGCCCCTTGAGGTGGTCTGGACGTTATAGGGAAGGAAAGAATCTCATGCCTCCGCCGGGATTGGAACCACGTTTCTCCGGCCAGTAACCTAGTCTCTATGCGAAAAGAACATAAATAAATACATGTACGTATCCTCCCGGTAGGGTCAAGAATTTTCTCTTCTTCACGTCGTCCAGACCGGCTTTGGGGCCCACCCAACCTCCTATCCAATGGGTACCGAAGGCTCTTTCCCCGTGGCTAGAACGGCCAGGGCGTGAAGCTGACCACTCACCTCCAGCTAGTGCCGAGGCCAAGAAAATGTGTATCTATACATCCACTTCCCCATACGCCTTCATGGCGTAGTGCTTAATTAGTTAAGCACAGGGACAAATTTACCTTTACTTACATATCCGCATATGACTAAAGAAGAAATATGTTTGTTAGTAGTAGTAGTAGTAGTAGTAGTAGTAGTAGTAGTAGTAGTAGTAGTAGTAGTAGTAAGTGATGGTGGCGGGGGCGGTACTAGTAGTAGTAGTAGTAGTAGTAGTAGTAGTAGTAGTAGTAGTAGTAGTTGCAGCAGCAGAAAAGTTATCCCTGTTCTTAATCTTCACGTCTTGAATGCAAATGGTGGCATGGTGTTATAGCACCACCTTTATTGACCTAGGCATTATATGGAGGTGAGTGGTCAGCGTGACGCCCCGGCCGCTGTACCCCCGGTAACCACACGTGTGCCCATGGCCGGTATGGATGCTATGGAAAAGAGAAGAATCTCTCTCTCCTGCTGGCAACAGCTCCGGCCGTTCAGCCCCTAGCCCTTCGCAGTAGCGGTAGTTACTGCGGAGACAGCCCTGTTGGTGGCACTGGTAGTGTTTGCATTGTTACTATTGGTGTTGGTGGCAATATCGTGTTGCGATTATCTCACGAGATAGAAGGCCACATCACAGTGCACCAGCTGAGCCGTGTAGTACTGTTCCATACGGCCGTCTCGTTATCAGATCTGCACCAATTACACAAATGGCAGGCGCGACGCAGCGCAGATATGCAGAGGGTTATGAATCAAAGTAGTGACTACCTATAGCTAAGCGGTAGGACTTAAATTACAGGCAGAAACAAAACTTTTATTTCTGATATAAAATTTAATTCTATTGTCCACCTAACCTCCGTTCCAGTGGATACAATGACTGTTTTTCTCTGGATATATATATAAGAATTAGGTTAACCAATACAACAAATATACTCGCTTTTACATTTCGACTTTTCATTCCTGCTAGGCCGCGCCATAGCTCAAGCGGTTAGTCGCTGGCTTCCCACCGCGGCGGCCCGGGTTCCATCCCGGGTCTGGTCAAGTGGGATTTGTGGTGGACAAAGAGGCGCTGGGGTGGGTTTTCTCCTAGTACTTCGGTTTTCTCTGACAATCTTCATTCCACCAAATTCTCCATCATCATAATCACCCGGGGCAGGCTACAGTAGGCCAATCAGTGGCCGCCGTGCCGAGTTGGCCCAATTGGACTCCACCCCCCACTAACCGAATCTGTACAATTGGCGGCTTCTCAAGAAGGGCTCAGCTCCATGATTTAGGGTTTAACGTATTACTTCGTGTCTTGAGAACATACCACATATATGTAGTGTTGAAGATTAAAAAAAAAAAACATTATAGTTACCGTCATCAGGGTAAATTTTCTTTGAGGTGTTTGGAAAGTACTCATGTAGATCTGGCAGTGCTCAATGAATAGGCATTAAAACCGCCTATTGGATAGCAACCCGCTCTTCGTGTCCGCTCTACCTCCACTTCATCGACCCCTGGTAAAGGCTTCTGGAACCCCTGAATGACATATTGTGTGCCAACACATTGGAAAACTTTCAGCGTTCCACCCAGTATATCCCGGAAAGCCGAAATTACATAATGCATTTTAAATTTCCGTAAAAAATCCAGTACCAAATTGATTGGAAATCAGCAAAGTTCCAGAATTCATTCATATGGGCTGACACACAATATAATGGTCCTTACACAGCCAACACAGTAAATAAAAAATGAAGATGAGTTGGAGATTATCTCTGTGTGTTAACATGTTAACTGGCAGAAGCGAAGTCTAGCTGACACTCCGTTGACAGACATGGTGCAGGCTGTGACTCAGTTTGTATGACGGAGCATGAATGTGGATCAGGTTTGGGTGCAGCGCATTTCCGGTAGCTGTGAAGCCAGTGCGGGAGGTAATGGTAACCTGCTCGTTAAGGCCTGGAGAAGTGTCGCGCTCTGTGGTCTAGTGGTCAGAGTTCCTGCCTACAGATTCAGAGGTCCCGGGTTCCATTCCCGGCTGTACCAGATTTTCTGAGAAGTAGTGTGTCTGGAACGGGGTCCACTCAGCGTCGTGAGGATAATTGAGGAGCTATTTCAAGGAAATAGCGGCACTGGTCTAGAAAACTAGGATTAACGGCCATGGGGATTCGTTGCGCTGACCACGCGACACCCTCTATCCGCTAAAGTTGGCACTAACATCGCCGACAAGCGGCGGCCACTCGGTCGGTATAGTTCGCTTATAGACTAACGCCACAGAGTTTGTTTTGTTTGTTTGTTTTTGTTTTGTGTCTCGCTGTGGACTTATATTGTAGAAGTGTTCACTTAGAATTTCGGCAAGCAGACCGGTTATCCTGACGGAGAATTATGTGGTCTTCCTCAAGCTCTGCAGGCAGATTTCTGGAAATTAACTCAATTGGGCCACAAGCGTTTCCTTCCAAATCATTTATTAAGCTTCTTACCATTCGACCCTGTGGAGGCCTAGTCAGAAATATCGACAGCGTAGTACAGTCACCCACAAAAAGAATTATGATGAAGCTGTATCCTGCAGCACATATGAATCTTTGGGCCGGTACATTATTTTAGTTCAGAAACGTTTTTGTGCATTTGATGGACGGAAAGACACAGCATCCGTATTCTTTCGGTTTATGCGTGTTGCGGAAATAACGTGCAAATATACGAGGCTGGTTACAGCAGAATGATTTTGGGACCGAAACAATTATCTGTTTGGTTTGCAGCTAATCGTGATGCATGGAGTTTAACGTGATGTAAATTTTGTTGATTATTTTCACGGAACCGCCTTCCGGAAATTTAATATGGACTACGCAACTTTATTAAGGGAGTATTCAAATTGATTGCATTTCTGGCCTGAAATTAATCCAGTTAAATCAAGTTATATTTTTCTTCACACATTTCCGTGGATTAGGCGGTCTGAAATATTTCCATTCTCAGTTTGTTTCAGTGGTGTTAGGAGAAGAGGCCTGAGTCAAAAACTGGTCAAAATGAGATACGTGTGGCGCAAAATTATGCTTATGAAAAGAATCGAGTTTGAAATCGAGTCATGTTACTAAGTATAACTCTTTTAGTTAGTGACAGTGAACCGCTTAGTTAAGTACATTGCTTCATTAACGTTTAAAGTTGTTTCTTTTTTTCTTCTTCTCAAAAATGAAGTCATTAACCTAATCCTCGTCCCTTTACCACCACAGAACGCATTAGGATTCTTTAGGCGAGGTTCAAGTCCGAAGTATGCCCTCTTTCATCGCACAAGCGCGCATATAAATGCCTCGAATAGGATTGCAGCCCAACACCCCGACCCCCTCTCGTGGTTCCATTTATCACACACTGAGATATGCACCTGTCTGCTTACACGTGATCAATATGCTGTCCCGCAGTAAATACAATACCGCTGTAACAACAGATCGTGATGCTGTATAGTCCCGTTACGGCACGCGGTAGCGTAGTTGGTTGAGGCACTATGCTACAAGCCGGAAGGTCGCGGGCTCGAGTCCCGATGAGGTGGATTATTTTTTCAGTTAACGTAATCCTTCCAGCCGCAATGTGATCCTGGGGTCGACTCAGCCTCTAACAGAAATGAGTACCAGGAATTTTCCTCTGGTGTAAATGGCGGCCGGCGTGTAGGGCTGACAAACTTACCGCCATCTGTGAGCGGATTGTCTGGAAAATGTGGGACTCTCGACGTCTCGCAACCCTATGGGTCTCCATGGCATGTTACAGGGATAGCTTTTATCTTTTTTTACTGACAGCATTCCATGTATAATTTAGCTGTATGCAATACAGTGTCTTACCTCAAAACATAACCTAGACAATATGGTTAGGAAACCCATTACTTTGGCAGTAACACTTGTTTTACCTTACCTTTTTTTATATAGTGCCGATGCTGACAGGGTCGTTAAATTAGCAACTGAAGAAAGGTCACAGAATCTTCCTTCTGCTCCCCCAAATTCCAGTGTGCGTCCTTGGGACAAACCTCTAAGCTTGATGCGATAAATACGCACTTCGTTTCCCATGTACCTGTCGTGTACCTCCCACGACGTTCGCGTATTGGCTCATAAATACTCAGATGAGCCCATGTAATATCCTCCCCGAGACCCTGAATGTGAGGTTTTCATATCTATAGTGAGCGGGGTGGTGTAGCACCCTGCACCAGTTTCCCAAAAGGGGGTCGCTGTCCCTCTGACGACCGTGAAGCTTTTTCTCCGATAGTGATAATGATCTAATTATCACATATGTAGATTTATAAGAAAGGGTCACGTTGTATTAAAAATATACAGGAAGTCAGCAATATATAAAAGAGAACTTCATATTGGTTTATTATATAATAATTGTAATTTTAAATTTTCTAAATCACAGTTTGTTATAGGCTGGAGGATCTTAAAAATTTGTATGCACATGAGAGGAGCCGCGGACGAAGAGAATTTTGAGAGCCACTGCTCTGAACTTCTGTCCGGGAGGTACTCGATTTGAACCTCTGCATGTCTGTGCCAAGTATCCTGACATGAATTTTCCTCTCTGTTCTGAAAATGTTGAAGTAGGGTGTGGCCGTCTCATTTATAATATTGATCTGCTCGCTATTCGTGTTGATCAGTCCATTCGAAGTTGTAAACCTTTGTAGATGAAATAGCATCCTTCCATATCCAGACACTCAGTCATAACGTATTTGTACTTGTAATTCGCAACCCAGATTCGAACTCTGTAACAGTTTAGAATGTATGTAAGATATGAGGTCACTGCAATAGCTATGAAGAATTCCGTCTTCTGGTATATAACGCCGTGTAGTCCAATTAAAGTAACAGATGTTTCGGTCGAACGTGTTGCCGCCATCTTCAGGTTCGAAGAGTAAGCCAAGAAAGGAAGCAGGTTTGCTTACTGTCTGCTTCATGCGGTTGCGTGCTTGGCTTACTCTTCAGCACTGAAGATAGAAGCAACATGTTCATCCTTGAAGATGAAGTTGATATGTTCACCCCAGAAGATGGAGGCGACATATAGATCCGAAGCGTCAGTTGACTTTCAGCGGTCTACACGATGCTATATTCCAAAAGACAACTCATCATTTTAAGAGTATTGTGAATGTAACAGCTCTTTAGTTCGCTGCCTTTGGAAAAGCAGAAAGATGTAGAAAATTCCTCCTAAACGTCGGTAAATGTTACCATTTCGACTCCTACAATCAATAGGGAACGCTGAGAAACCTCAGGTCTCATTAAAGCTTTGTTTTTGACGGCAATAAGCAAAAGAAGGTGTGCAGGTAATTGTGCGGATCGAAGGAAAGTGTATAATTGTTCTTGCGCTTAAGCGCCAAGCTGAGAACAGAGTAAAGGTATAGATCCATTCATTCGACGGAGCTGGATGGTCATCTGCACATTCCGGACGCCTTCACATGTTTAATTACTGTTTGGATCTGTGGTCTTGTAAGAATTTTGGCCCTCTTTATGACAGATGTATTCCCAATTATTTGCCTCTTGCCTCCATTTCTTCATCTTTAGATCACGTAAATCATTCTCTTCATCCATGAAGAAAAATCCTCTCTGTCTATTGAATGACTATGGGCTTCAGAGAATGTCTAGACGTTCTGGCAGATAGAAATCCATCAATCTCATGACCCCAAATTGGAGCGACACATCTCGTGTCTGAAATGTCGTTGGTTTGGTCGTTATTAATAATATTGCATGTCCAGACGTTATCGTAATAGTGGCTGGTGGTACGTAATAGACTTTTCCTCTGAGCGTCTCACTGTGAACTCGGATGTGGAACACCAGACCTGCAAGGGTCGTTTGATCAGTTATCTGCCTGAGTAAGACAGTGACAGGCGGTGGGTGTGTGTGCATTCTGCAGCATGGTACATGTTCTGTGGGCGCGCCCACGCAGTGCAAGGTCAGTGGCTCGATCTCTTCATTGTGACAGGTTTTTTTATAAGCCTTTGTTTCCGTCTTCTGCAGAGGATAGGAGGCGAAGGTGGCAAAGGACATATAAGTCATCAAGAGACCAGAAGCATTGCTGGAAACTTTTACAGTTTCCGTAGCCATTGGTCACAGTGGTTTTTACTATACTTTATCCGTCAGAATGTTCCTCGTAGTTGCCATCGATGTAGGTGAATGTGTTTTTAATCTCGAGAGCTTAAGAGGTTGCCGAAGGAAATAAAAGTAACTGCCAGTACAAGTTAGCGGATCTCTTCCAGTTTGGACTGAAGTGTGGTTCCGGGAACACAAGGTCGAGGTGATTGCATCAGAGGCGCCACGTTTAGAGTACGTTCATCGTTGTTTCCTCGTTTATGTCTCTGTGACGTCGCATGTGCCTTTAACACCTATTTTCTCATACTTTTTAGCCATCTTATATTCCTTGTTGTCTCCCTCAAGTTTTATTCCCTTCTGTAAGAAATTCTGTCATCTGTCCAAGAACAGGAATGCATTGTGGCTCATAGAATGATGCCTGGGACCCATAGCTGCTAGATGTATACTTTTCCGCAGACGGTGGTCAGAGTTCCTGGCTACAGATCCAGAGGTCCGGGTTCGATTCCCGGCACATCCAGATTTCCTGAGAAGTAGTGGGGCTGGAACGGGGTCCACTCAGCCTCGTGAGTATAATTCAAGAGCCGTTTCAAGGAAATAGCGACTCCGTTCTAGGTAACCAGATTAACGGCCGTGGGGGGATCCGTTGCGCTGACCACGCGACACCCTTTCCGCAAAAGTTGGCACTAACTTCACCGACAAGTGGCGGTCGCTCGGTCGGTATATTTCGCTTGCGGACTACAGGCCACGGAGTGTTTGTTTTGGTGATAAGAATTACCGACGTTGTCTGCTGTTACCGCCTCTACTCCTTGAGTTATGGTACAAGACTTTGTTTCGATGAGAGTCTTTATATTTTAGAAGTAAATTCGAAAAATATCGATTAAAGAAAAATTTTTGGAGAAAGACATAAACGTGGACAGAATTGTTGACGTAGTAACCGAAATGGATGTCATGCATATGTTGTGACCTTTCATTTTCATTTTCATGACCATTATTACATCTTCGTGCGTTGCAGGGGAAACAAGTTGCTCACAGAACTGTTCCCTATCAACGGCTGTTGTAGTTTTGCCTATTTACAGAGCTGTTACTTGTAAATTGGTCTGCATGTCACAATATTTATCCAAGATCCGTTTTAGTATTATTTGCTTTCCAGCTGCTTAATATAGAAATAACGCTCTCTTCTTGTTTTCGGGGGTCCCAGGTTCGAATCTCGGTCTGGACACCTATCCTGGCTGGTGTGTTTCATGGTTTTCCCTATTCCTTCCAGGCAGATGCCAGTATAGTATCTTGATTGGATTAGAGCCGCTTCCTTTCAAATCACTTCGAGTTTGTTACTCATCTGCCTTACTACCGTTCAACGCTATACAGTGTGGCAGCTGACAGCACCCCCACAAGCTTAATCATTTCCCCATGTGTGCCCTTTTCTCCTACCACACCTTACGCAATAATGAAGTCAGATTATGTTACAGCTTTATTATTTTCCCGAAGTTCGTCAAATTTATGAGAAGTGCGCTTACTCTTCTATGGAGAGCAGTCAGTGCTTCACAACTGTCGCATTCTCCCTACCCGGACGCCATCACACCATAAACACGTCACTGGCGTGAAGGTTTAGCTGTTTTATCACAGTGCATTTTATGTATTTCCTGTAATTACTTCGTGTCAGCGTGAATTGACGTATAAAAGCGAACAGTGACATATCGTGACAAATGGCCATAAATGTCAATTCATCGGCATAGCAACGAGACGCGTTGTTACAGCAGGAACATTTCGGCTTTGCTGAAGTGATGATTGCAACACGTGTGTTGTTCTCTTTCGTCATTACTAGGGCCCGGATTTTTATGACCTAAAACCGTAAATATATGCATGCACTTATGGCCCAAAATTACTTCAAATATGGCCTAAAAGTGTAAAATATGACCTTAAATAATAAATGGTACGTATAATTTTACAATTTTTATTACAACCTTTACTGGAGTTTAAGAATAAAAATTATGACATTTTAGCCTTTGTAACTGCAAGTACAGTCCTGTCAAAAATATTGTTTTAATGCGAACTTCATGCACTTGAACTCTGTGCCACACTGAAACAACAGTGCATTTTGAAATTTATTATAAAACATTATGGAGCCAAAATTGTACATTTTTATCAAAGAATTGATTCTAAAGTGAAAAAATGACCTTATTTCAAAATTATGCCAAAATATGCTCTAAAACCAATAAAACTCTAAAATATACATTTATATGCACAATATACACGATATAATTTCAATAAGAAACGTACACAATTATATTTAAAAATGGAATAAACCCTAGGAAGGAAATATGATATGTCATAGAAATCCGGGCTCTAGTCATTAATCCTTTGTCTTCTTCTTTTCTGCCCATGTCTGCTCACATCTCTGTTTATATATTTGACTTTGTTCAGTGCCTGCTGCAATTGGCTTTTAGTTTTTACCAGTAAATGTGTCTGTATATTATTACAGCAAGACTGCGTCTTTTGCCTCATGTTTTGATGCTTGTCGTGATGCTGTTGGTGTGCGGCCGCCCTAATAGTCAAGGCACGATGTCTGCGACATGACGCAAAGAAAGTAGCACAGTAGAAACGAGTGAGATTATGAAAACCGCCGCACACCGGTCTGAGTCATGATGCTGACGTCAGCTTCATGTTGACGAATCACGAATGAAGCAAGACTGCGTCTTTTGCCTCATGTTTTGATGCTTGTCGTGATGCTGTTGGTGTGCGGCCGCCCTAATAGTCAAGGCACGATGTCTGCGACATGACGCAAAGAAAGTAGCACAGTAGAAACGAGTGAGATTATGAAAACTGCCGCACACCAGTCTCAATCATGATGCTGACGTCAGCTTCATGCTGACGAATCACGAATGTAGCAAGACTGCGTCTTTTGTCCCATGTCTTGATGCTTTTCTTGACGCAGTTGGTGTGAGGCAGCCCTAAGTCTATGAAGGGATACAACCAAGGCAAGAACTAGATAACCTGCCATGTTTCTTTTTTACATTGTAATTAGATTAACACAACATAATTACATATATTAGAGCTGTGACATGTGTATTATGTACTTTATACAACTTCTTTATTACAACCGTCACAACACAACTAATATCAAGATCAGTGCCTAGTTTTGGCTCTGCTACATGTTTCGGCTATTAGTAGCCATCATCAGGCAAATACATGGTTAACATATATACACCACTGAACCGCAGTATGAGTAAAATTGGATACATTATTATTAATTATATAAAATACTTGACGTAAAAATACAATAAATTAGATTATATAAAACAAAAAGTTATGGTATAAAACAAGAATAAAATTCTTCGATTGAAGTTTTACATCATCGAGTCAGTCGCTGGTTTTTGTAATTTTGTTGCGTTCCCACGGACAAATTGGAATATTCTATATTTTGCGTATATATATAAAAATATATTGGAGGCTCGTGATGTAGATGTAGTTAATACTTACTTCCTTACTTACTCATGGAGCTGAGCCCTTCTTGAGGAGAAGCCAAATGTACAGATACTCAATTTCCCAGCATTTCATGGAACCCGAAGTTTCATCACCGTGTTCACAGGAGCCCTCCACTGGTGCCTATCCTGAGCGAGATCTATCCAATCCATATCATCCCATCCTATTTCTCTAAGATCCATTCTAATATCTTCCCAGTGGGATTTTTCCTTCTGGCTTTCCCGCCAATATCCTATACGCATTCCTCGTGTCCCCCATTCGTGCTACATGACCTGCCCACCTCATCCTCCTTGACTTGATCATTATAATTATACTTGGAGAAGAGTACGTAGATGTAGTAATATTAATGTTAATTATTTAGTCGTTGCCTCATCGTACAAAGTATTGTCCGCTCTGTAGGAAATGTAAACAACAATGGACTTTTTGTTGCTGCCTCGTCATTTAGGTTTAACTTGACAAGATAATGCGCACACATTAGTCACTAATAATCGTAATAAGAATTGGAACTTCAGCACTGCTGATACAAAAACCCACTTTTGTACAAGAAACGTAATTCATTGTAATTCCGTCTCTGTTTACAGAATTGAATGAAAATTACTCCACAGCCAGACTGCTGGGTCACTCGCAACGCCTTATGCATCTGCAGTGAAACATCAGTCTCATTACAGTGAGCAGATCTTCTGAACCGCACACACCCACATTTAGGGTGATGTGACTGTGCAAAGGAACTAACTAACTCCGTGGCCTGTAGTCAGCAAGCGAACTATACCGACAGAGCGACCGCCGCTTGTCGGCGAAGTTAGTGCCAACTTGAGCGGATAGAGGGTGTCGCGTGGTCAGCGCAACGGATCCCCACGGCCGTTAATCTCTGTTTTCTAGACCGGACTTTGCAACGGAGCTAGGGTTGACAAATCATGTTTGCGTGCATCTATTTAACCCACATCCGTTCTACTGAATGAAGATTATTGATAACAGGAGTTAGGTAATAGCTGTATATTTGAATGGATATCCTTTCTAATGACATTCCATGTATCGGCCGGGAGGGGGTAGAAATCGAGTAGGTTTTGTTTTGTTGAAATTATGAGTGACGGGGAAGCGGGCCGGCTTCATAAGGACCTCTGTGAGATCCTGAGATCCTTGAAGTCTCTCATTATTACTTCATGTAAGAACAACATTTTATTGAGCTTGAAATTGTGTAGGGATTTTTATTCACACTGTCACGTGTATTAGTGACTCTTAGACGAGGTTTGGATTTGATATCAACCAGTCGTAATTATAATTAGTTCTTACACTCTCAAGATTTTTTTTTCCTTGGCACTACAGCCCCAGTGGGCCTAGGCCTACCTCCATGAACTTCTCCGTTCACTTCGGTTTTTCTAGATCTTACACATTCGGTAGGACTCCTTGGGCGGGTGATCAGCTCGTCGCAAGGCCTCTACCTGTACACAAACACAGAAAAAGCACACACAAACTAAACATCCATGCCCTGAGTGGGATTCGAACCCACGATCCCGGTTTCAAAGCGAACGAAAACAGTACATGCCTTAGACCGCTCGGCTACCGTGACCGGCACTCTCAAGATTACCATAACTATAACACGTAAACTACGAACGTTTATCACACACAAAGCAAAGCCTTCAGCGTCTGCTTGTTTAGTGACATAATCTTGAACAGTCTGTAGTCTCTGGAATTCTGTCTCTCTGAGTCTTATGTTACTCTCTCCACACTTACTTTAACGACGTCTGTCTCTCGATGTGGCCTTCTATTATACCTGCCTGGCTGCTGAGATAGGAATCGCCTCCTTGAAGATTTCTCTTTCTGGTATCCATGGAAACTTATTGTCACCAATCCATTGTTACGAATTGCTACATAGGCAATGATGCCTTCTCAGCTACTTGTAACGTGCCAATATTCGTTGCCGTGGAAACGTGATTACCGGGTAATTTCCACCTGGCTCCGACTCCACTGTTGCGGCTTTCAGGCGTCATGTCACAATACTATATTTTTATAATGATTAGTTCTTCTGGGACGTCTGCGTCAGAGTGTTAGTTATATTGCACGTACGCTAACCGAATTATGTCTGCCTTACACGAAGACGTTTGAAACCGTGGAAGACTTGATTTGCCTTTTCATCTTCCTGAAATTGTACGAGGCGGAAGCGAGTTTGAAATCCAGTACTCTTATCTTTATAAGAACCCTCTCCTTCATTTGGGTAAGCCGCAAGTCGGGCGATACGGCTCTTGAAGAAGCAATTTCAAGTACTTGCGCTGTGTTCAGGGAATCACGCGAATGCTCCGTAGGTAAGCCGCTGCATGAAGTGCTTACTGGATGATATCTCTGTGTGGTTTTCAGAACGCGCTTCATTGCACAGGGGGGGTGGGGGTGGGGAGGGAAGCTAGCAAATGACGTACCACGTGCTTACATAGTCATGGAATGAAATTCAAATATACGGCGACGTTAAGGGATGGGGGACTCGAGAGAGGAACAAGTTCTTGAACTTGGTTTAAATTATTACATACAATATAATATATTTAATACAATTTAAAGTGGCTCAATGCTAGTGTCTATGATTGTACATAATTTTAAAATTATGTACCATAACACTTTAGGTAGCCGGGATAGCGACTGGGTACGGGCTGGACGATCGAGGTGTCGAGTCCCGGTAAGGTCAAGCATTTCCCCTTCTCCACATCGTCCAGATCGGCTCTGTGTCCCACCCAGCCTCCTAGCCAATGGATACCTGGGACTCCTTCCACAGCGGTAAAGCGGCCGAGGCTTGAAACTCAGAACTCACCTCCAACTAGTGCAGAGGTCAAGAAAACGTGGATTTATACATCAGCTTCCCCATACGCCTTCATGGCGCAGTGTTTAATTAGTTAAGCACAGGGACAACTTTACCTTTTTAACTTATGTTCATTCTTTGTTATAGGCCTGTACCGTGATTCCATCTATACAGAACATTTTGAAAAATTGGACATGTTATTAATAACGGACCATAGAGTATATTGGTGCCCACAGTACTGCCCTCATGAACCTGAGCATTAGCATGCCCCAAGCATGCATCCTGAGCGGGATGCGATCATGTGTCCCCTGGGATGAGTTATTACAAGGGCCATATGTTAAATACCCATGGGACTTGACACACTGCAGTGAATTCGTGGATTGATTGATTTGGAATTCGTAATTGCTGAAGAGAGTGAGTACACTAGTGGTCTACGCATCTTTAAACTTCGAACCGAATTATTGGTAAATTCTGTAGGTGAATACGGAAAAACAAATGAAAAAGAACATTAAAATGCAGAATGATCTCGGTACCCATGGATATGAGGCTGAGTGGGCCTTAGAGCCAGTCTGGACTCTGTGAAGAAAATGAACATTTCTTGCCCCCTTGACGGGAATCGAATCCCGAATCCTCAGCCACACGTCCATACTATAGCCGCTATACAGACTGAGTTATCCCGACTCCACTTCCGGTCATGATATTCGTAAACTAGTGAAGAACTGAACATAACCATATACTGTATGTAAAAAGATGTCCCTCTACTTAACTAATTAAGCACTACGCTATGAAGGCGAATGGGGGATTGGATGTATAGATCCACGTTTTCTTGCACTCGACACTTATTATTATTAGAGGGGGTGGGTTTCCCCATGCACTTAGATCAGTTATTTTTCCATTGTGCGTCCCCCTTTAATTTCTACTGTCGCCATACCCTACAGGTACCGGTGCGTGCTATCAGCCCCGTTCAGCCAACGAGGTCGGCCGTCGGTACCTTGATACTTCCCCCATCTACCAGAGACATTGGAATGAGCGGGAAACTTGCCTAATAATTTTGCTCAGAGGTCTCTCCTTCGATACTAGCTGCATGTGAGCTTCACGCCTCGGCCGCTATACCCCCAGAGAAAGAATCCCTGGTACCCATTGGATAGAAGGTTGGGTGGACCCCAGAGCCGATCTGGACGACGTGGAGAAGACAAAATTGTTGACCCTACCGGGACTTGAACTCCGACTTCTTGGTCCAGCCCGCCGCCAGTCGCTATACCAACAGCGCTATCCCAGCTCCTATATACTTATGTAGGCTGACTTAAAATAGTAATTTGGAACTCTGAAACTGTTCAGACTCTGAGAGTTGCTTCATTTCCCTTCCGAGGCTGACATATCCCTTCATTCGTTACGATATAACTCAGAGCACACTTGCGACTTCTCAAAAAGAATAGAATGTTCCACGGTGATCGTATCCATACGGCAGTGGTGGTGCCGTGAACTTTTCCCTGCAACTTCTCCATAAAGTTTCTTTGGCCAACATGTAGTAGCTAACTGCAGAAATTCGTCATAAAAACCCGTAACGCGCTGTAATAGCCCTAAGAAAAGTTCCGATTTTTTATTTTATTTTTTGGAAGAACCAGGTTAAGGGGCATCAGAAATGGTTAGTTTCGCGAGAAGACGAGTAAGGAGTTTGGGGCGGGGGGGACAAACGGTGAGCCCTGAAGTGAATCGAAAAGAACGAGAGATGAGACTGAAAGAAAAGGAAAATCGGACAAAAAGATCATAGGGGGATAACGTTAGAGAGAAAGAGATGGGTAAGAAGATAGAAGGGGCAGAAGGATGAGAAAGAGTACGAAAGATGAGGTACAGTTAAAAAGAATGAATAAAGTTACTAAAGGAATCAAGTTATGGTTTAACCGACAATTTTTATTTCAAATTACTTTCTTTTTTTTTATTGCGGAGAAGAATGAAGACATCGTTATGCTTTTTTATTTTATTTACGAAATTCCCTAAATCTTCAGCGCAAGTTGGCTCTGTAACATGTAAGACTTTCAACTTGAGTATGTTTCTTTTTTTTACAGTTTTCTTTTTAATTTTCATGCTTGAGTCGGTTAATTAACCTGCGGTAATGTGTACTCAACGTCACTCAGTTTTATATCGAGAGAACCTGTTTTCCTCTAATTAATTAATGTTATGTCGGTATTAATGTCAGTTTTAAAGCTGTAACAATATTTCCAAGCTTGCTGTAGTATTGGCTCTGTCTGTGACGAAGCACAAAGGGAACAAACTAATTGACTCATTGGTGCTGAGTCCTTGATGAGGAACTTATAACTGCCCAGCTAATTAATAAATTCCCAGAATTTTATGTAACTCGAAGGTTCATTATGATGTTCACAAGAATCCGCCACTGTCCCATATCCTGAGCCAGATGAATTCAATCCACACCCTCACACTCTGTATCTCTGAGGTGGACTTAATAATCTCCACATCACAGAACTTCTGATTGAAATTAAAATGTGTATTCAAAGTCCTTACGGCTGAGAATATCAGGATAGTGATCTGCATGGAAGTGACATCATGTAGTGTGGCTGATAGTTGGCATCGGAGAAAAACGCTTTCTTCAGGACTGAAACAAACCACTAAGGTGGAGGACTTGCATTGTTACATCATGTCCCATCACAAATGGCTGCAATCTTGAAATTAAATTAAATTATGGAATAATGTTTCTCGTCCCATTGTTTGAGAACCTACAGAATCTACTCTGGAGTTCTAATTTAACAAGGAATGTAAGAGATGGTTCGAAGGCAGTATAGACAATGGAGCTGAAAGTTTTCTAATGTCCCTCATGTCTAGTGAGACGGAGAGCTAGAATACGTGTATTTCAAAGGATACTGCAGTATCACCCCTAACCGTAGCCGCGCAACTCTCTGATATTTTCATTTATCTACAATACTCGCCGTTATATATATTTTTGCATAGTACATGAACTCCGGGCCGGTCACGGTAGCCGAGGGGTCTAAGCCATGTGCTGTCTTCGCTCGGTTGGAAACCGGGATCATGGGTTCGAATCCCACTCAGGGCATGGATGTTTAATTTGTGTGTGTCCGTTTTTCTGTGTTTGTGTACAGGTAAAGGCCTTGCGACGAGCTGATCACCCGCCCAAGGAGTCCTACCGAATGTGTAAGATCTAGAAAAACCGAAGTGAACGGAGAAGTTCATGGCGGTAGGCCTAGGCCCACTGGGGCTGTAGTGCCAAAAAAAAAAGAGGATTGGGGCATCTGAACTTTTTAAACCTTCTGTACACACCTGAACCGAATGTGTGGATCCTGTTCTGTTGGATCTATTCTGATTAAGTTACTAGGCAGAAGGGCCGCGCCATAGCTCAAGCGGTTAGTCACTGGCTTCCCACCGCTGTGGCCCGGGTTCGATCCCGGTTCTGGTCAAGTGGGATTTGTGGTGGACAAAGTGGCGCTGGGGCAGGTTTTCTCCGAGTACTTCGGTTTCCCCTGCCAATCTTCATTCCACCAATTGCTCCACAATCACCCTCACCTATCATCTGGGGCTGGTACAATAGGCAAGAAGTGGCTTAGTCTAGGCAGAGCCGGGTCTTCCAATCGGTATTTCAAAATATAAAGATATATAGCTATAATGTTGCTTGTTGTTTTGTATGGTTGTTGAACATGGTCTCTCGCATGGTGGGAAGCACGTTGGAATGTGTCTGAGTAAAAGTATGTTTGGAGCGGAAGTAACAGAAGTGTGGAGAAAATTGAATAATGCGGAGCCTAATAATTTGTACCTCTTATCATATTATTATAATTCTCAACTCAAGAAAGGTGAGATGGCCCTGTCTTTAGTATTCGTTGAAGCGCAGATACAGAGTTTGGTAGGAAATTTTGAAGGAAATAGATCACTTGAAAAACATAAACAGATGGTAAAATTGTCGCTGTGCTTAATTAATTAAGCACTACGCCATGAAGACGAATGAGGGAGTAGATGTATAGATCCACATATTCTTGAGCTCTGCTCTAGCTGGAGGTGAATGGTCAGCTTCACGCCCCGTCCGCTTTGTCCCCCGGGATAAAGCCCTCAATACATATTGCATAGGTGGTTGGGTGAACCCCAGAGCCGGTCTGGACGACATGGAGAACAGGACATTTATTACCCTACCGGAACTCGACCTCCGACCCCTCAGTCGTCCAGCCCGTAGCCAGTCGCTATATCGAATGCGCTATCCCGCCTCCTAGATAGGATAATTTTAAACGGTATCATAAAGAAACGTGATTGGAGAGTGTGGGCTAGATTAATCTTACAGTGACCAGTGCCTGCCTTTTTGGAATACAGTAATGAATCTTTATGTTGCTGGAAATATTTTGGCTGGGTGAGCAACAGTTAGCTGACCGTGCCTCTTGGAGTTAGTGAGTTACCCAGGTAGATGCAAACGAAAAGGAAATATGACAATAAATGTTAATATATTTTATAGTAATTTAACATGAACACTGCAACAGTGACGCGAAAAAGAGTTTGAATCGTTTCGTTACACCAGTTTTAATGTACGTGTCTGATCTTCACGTAGCCGCCATTTTCACGGCGAACTAACCGGGACCAGAGGGGATGCTATTATTTGTAGTTGCTTCGCCGCATTCTCATTCTAGCTGGAATTATGCGCGTAAGCGCTTCGCAGCTGTTTTTGCTTTCACGTAAAGAAGAAATTATTGTCGCTGTTTTATATTTCAGGCTGTGGTTTGGTCGGTTGCGACACCTCGCAGTTCTGTAGCTAGATAAGCAACGTTTCAGAGGATCGTGATGCTCCCATCTTCAGGGTTGCAGCATATCAGGTTATACAGGGTGCCCCAGGAGGAAATTAACGCTGTTTTATACTTCAACTACTGTACGTAGATAACCAACGTTTCAGAGGATCGTGCTGCCCCCCTCTTCAGGGTTGCAGCGTGTAAGGTTATACAGAGTGCCCCAGGACGAAAGGCCACTATTCCGGAAGGTCATAATATGGGTCATTTTCAGCTAAAATTTGTATATATACATGTGGCCTGTTCAGAACGGTTTCCCAGATAGAGCTATTTCACTGTACAGACGAACAACTCGCCGTGTCCTCACACGAGTTGCAAAGTGCATCGATTTTGACGTTGGAATTTTCGAAAATGTATTGTTCTAGGTAAAGTATACCAACTTTGTCACCTCAACAATAAATATCGGTATTACAAACAGTACCTAATATCCCTTTCTTATCAACAGTTTTGGAACTGTACAGTGAAATAGCTCTGTCTCGGAAACCGTTCCGAATAGGACACATGTACATATACGCTTTTATGCTTAGAATGACCCATACTGTGACCTCCCAGAATATTGACATTTCCTCCTGGGATACTCTGTAGAGGCAGGTTTCAAGATAGCTCAGACCCGGAGGGAGGAGGTGGGGAAATGGAGCCCCGTATGGCCCAATGGGAACGGTCAGCGAGAAATCGAGAAATTCTGTCCTTAAGATGGAATCATCGTGTTCCCCTGAAAGGTCGGTATCCTGCAACACGTCGTCACAGACCACAGATTGAACCATCACTGGGTATAGAGGCAGCAAGAGCTTGAGTCTTGTACGGAGTGACACATATTCGCGGGGATTACTTTATTGAGCCACTCATCCTATGCGTAGGAGGGCCTGCCTTGGTCTGTCTGTAGGAGTAAAGACGACCTTGGAGTGAAACTGATACTGCTTCCTCCTAATGTACAACGACACTAATCAGCTGCATAGATCATACATAAGGTCGAATGAGAGAATGCTCATGGATGGTGAACTGAGTTTATTATTAATTTAGCGACTCTTTCAATAACTCAGGTTATATATCACGTTACCGCCTCTGTGGTTTAGTGATCAGAGTTCCTGGCTACAGATCCAGAGTTCCTGGGTTCTATTCTCGGCGCTACCAGATTTTCTGAGTAGTGGTAGATCTGGAACGGCGTCCACTCAGCCTCTTGAGGATAATTGAGGAGCTATTTCAAGGAAATAGCGGCTCCGGTGTAGAGAACCGAGATTAACGGCCGTGGGGATCTGTTACGCTGACCACGCGACAGCCTCTATCCACTAAAGTTGGCACTAACTTCGCCGACAAGCGGCGGTCGCTCGGTCGGTATAGTTCGCTTGCGGACTACAGATCACGAAGTTTAGTTTTAGTTTATTAAGATGTGCAGTGAATAATGAATTATGAAGAAGGAGATGGTAGTGGAGTAATCGAAATATATCGACACTTGCCTTGAAGAAGATTGTGAAAAACATGAAAATCCTCACAAATATAAATCACTCCGTCCAATGTGACCTGTAAGTTTATTANCTTTACATAAAAACAACTTATGTGATGGTGGTTTCCTATTTGTAGTGATGTTTGCCGTCTGAAGATGGTCCGCAGAGACCGAAACATGTAAGGGTGATAAGTTTTATGTAGTAATAAACTTACAGGTCACATTGGACGGAGTGATTTATGTTTGTAATTGTTAGTGTGACGGACCAGAATGAAACAAATCAAATTTAACGAAAATCCTCAGTCTTGATAACCGATTCTTACTGAACGCCTTCCGAATGCGAGTGTAGAGCGTTACCGCTACGCCAGCTCTTTCATCTTGTAACCTCCTGAAACAAAGTTGGAGGCAGGAACACGCTGGTTAGATCTGCCATGCAAATTTGTCATTTGTGTGGCCAGAAAGAGACTGCACTGCTATGAACTCGACTGCATGTTTTGTCCATTCTAGAATACTATATCATGAGCCTGTTTTAAATGTCTTGCATTCCTTTCGTCTTGTTTTTCTGCAACTGCATCACCCACCCACAGTGTTGTAAATTACGTACAGTAACGGTACCACAAGTGGGCAGCTTTACTCTTTACCAAAAAAGGTTTCGTTTGTTGCAGGAGTTGTGCTTTCCCTAATGACTGTATTTGTTCCAGTCAGAATGCCGGTACATTCATGTTCCTTTTAGATTGAAATTATTAATGAGATGTAATCCTTTTCTACCAGTGTGTCATTTATTTTTAAGCACCTTTGACGAACATTTTAAAGGAGCTGAGTCAGCGAATGGCTATGAGCTTTGCGACCACAGTTCGATTCACAGCAGGTGTACTGAGTTTATCTCCACATCACGTCCTGTCTTATTTTGGAACCAACCCGGACTTTTTCCAGTGCGCACGGGATGGGGGGCTGTCTAGCCTCTAGTACAAAGTGTGCAGCATCTATAGCCTGCGGGTCAGATCCATTTCGTGCGGAGGTTATCTCCACACCCACTATACACCTTCATGGCGTGGAGACCAGGTTCTACTGCTATTTAACTTAACATTTTACCTTTGATAAATAGGACTGCATCTGTGCATATGATGAATGGAGACACTTGTCAGCTGATGGCTTAAACTTTTTTCTCCTTCGTGGTGCTAATCCTGGATGACACCATCAGCTTTAAATATATGGGCATACAACTAATATATACACGTACAAGTTAGCATAAATAAATATTCATGTCAGTATGAACCTGCTGATGCAAGTTGGCTGAAAGAGCGACGCTTCTGGTTTACATTTGCGAGGTGCCAGGTTCGAATTTTGGTATGGGCACTGATTATCTTGACTGATATTTTCATGATTTTACCCAGTTCCTCCGAGAGCCGGGATAGCACAGTCGGTATAGCTACTGGCTGCGGACTGAACCACCAAGGGTTCGGAGTTCTGGTTCCGGTGGGGGTAAGAATCTTCTTTTCCATGTCGTCCAGGCCGGCTCTGGTGTCCACTGAACCTCCTGTCCAGTGGGTACCGGGGGCTCTTTCCCCCGGGGATAAAGCCGTCGGGGAATGAAGCTGACCACTCATCTCCAACTAGTGTCGAGGTCAAGAGACTGTGGGTCTATACATCCACTCCCCCATACGCCTTCATGGTGTAGTGCGTAATTAGTCAAGCACAGGGACAACTTTACCTTTACTCAGTTCTTCCAGACAGGTGCGGGAATAGCCCCTAAAGTTAGGCCACGATCTCCTCGTGATATAGTGACTGTATACTCGTATTCGTACAGAAATATACGTCACAAGTATGAGAGTGCGCACGCGCGCGCGCGTCTATATGTTTGTACACACTCGTGTAACATCCTTTGAGAATTCAGCAGGAAATCTGTTTTTTTTTTTCATGTAAGCTGTCGTACTTTAACGTCCAATTCGTCATTATCTTCCGACGCTGTATAGTCGTGATGTCGAAGAAGCTTTGTTAAATAACCCGCTCACTCACTCATGGAGCTGAGCTCTTCTTGAGAAGCTGCCAATTGTGCAGCTACTCACAAACTTCCCAGCGTTTTATGGAACCCAAAGGTGCGTTACGGTGTTCATGAGAGCTCTCCACTGGCCCATATTCTGATCCAGATGAATCCAATTGATACCATCCCATCTGTCTGAGATCCATTTTAATATTGTCCAACAACCTACATCTTGGTCTTCCCAGTGGTCTCCTTCCATCCGTCTTTCCCACCAGTATTCTAAATAACGCACTGAACATAGAAATAAAACAGTGTATCATCGTAACTTCTTCGCAAATGTTTGAGGGGGGAGCAGCACTAGAGTTGCTGCTAGCTGAGAATTCTGTTATGTCTTCACAATATGCAGACCTGAATTCAGAACTGTGCTAAGACAAAACGGATAAAAAGTTTTCTGGTATATTATTAGTACGTGCATATTGTACGTAGGCAGATACCATTTCAGAAGAATGTGCTTCCACCTTCAAGGTCGAGGTGTGTAGGATGAGGAATTGGCTCAGGGCATCAAGCTTCCGTCGTGTTGGCTGAAGTGTGTGGGGCGAGGAACCGATGTGGGTCGCGTATTCCTCCGATGCGTTCTTGTACATCTGCCCGAGTACACACCACCAAAGCCCAAAGGATTAAACTCTGTGAGGAGCTCAGAAGGCAAACACGTACATACTTGTACGTGTGAGTTGGAAAGTATCTACTGTTATCCCTTTATTAAGCAATACAGTTACGAGTATGTAAAGTAGCGCTGTTTTTCTATATAGTCCCCGTTATTTTCAACACACTTCGTCCAGCTGTCCACAGACTTCTCTGTGCCCTCAGGAATAACTGTCTTTGGTTGAGTGACAAGCCACGCATGCGCCGGCAAAATGGCGGCCTCTCAAAGAGTCTTTGAGTGGCCCAGACGGGCGATAGAAGGAGCCAGGCCAGGACTATGCGGACGTTAATTCAGCGCCTTGAGTTGGCGGAGGCATTCAACGGTGTGGGCTGCAAGGTGCTGACGGGCATTGTCGTGCAATATTGCAACACCTGCCAACAATAGTCCTCGGCGTTGTGTTCGAATAGCTAGTCTAAACTGGTCCTGAACCTACACAGTTTATTGTCATACCCCTGTCTTGGTGTTGTTCCAGAATTGTCTCTTGTGTACCCCACAGAAATGTCAGCTTCGCATTTCTTGTAAGATTTGAGGTTTCCACGGCGGTGACTATGATGAATGCTTTCTTTTCTTTTGTTTCGCCGTGTAGATATTGTGTAAACCGAAGTTTCGGGGGAACGTCGCCTCCATTTTCAGGGTATGAAAATCTCGAGCGAGGAACCAGCGTGAACAAGTGGCTGCAGACATTTCTTGCCGATGGCTGAGTATTGAACATCTTCGTGACTGGCGACGTCGAATGTTTCCATGTTTCTGTACCCTGGTGACTGCTTCCTGGGGCGTCATGTGAATCTTCGTCTCATCCACAATGACGTTGCGTCACCTTTACGATAGCGGTTCGGTGTGCCTGCGTAGATCGTCAAACGGTTGTGCTCATCATTTCTCGTCAGTTGTTTTGGAGCCCATCTTGCATAAACCTTCGTAAACAAAAGTTGGCCTTGGTTGGTTCCAGGAGCAGAGCCATGACTGATGCTTAGACGAAGCGCCTGTTTTTCGATAGTTGTCCGTGAGCTATCCAGACTCATGGCGCGGACTTATGCAGTGTGTTCCCCTTTAGTTGATGTGCATGGGCATTCTTATTCTTCAGCAGTGACACATGACATGCTTCACACGTAGTAGAGCAATGTTTCCATGCTTTGCTGATAGTCTGCGGGGGTACTCGGTAGCATAGTTGGTTGAGGCACTATGCTACAAGCCGGAAGGACGCGGGCTCGAATCCCGATGAGGTGGATTTTTCAATTGACCTAGTCGTTCCAGCCGCGCTATGGACCTGGGGTCGACTGAGCCTCTTACAGAAATGAGTACCAGGAACATTCCTGGGCGACAAAGGGCGGCCAGCGCGTAAGGCTGACAACCTTAACGCCATCTGTGAGCCGATTATCTAGAGAAAATGTGGGAACCTCCACAATCCTATTGACCTCCACGGCCTGTTACACGGATAGCTTTATCGTCACCTGAGAATCTGCGAAGGAGTTTTGCCCCTGGTACAATTTCAGCCCACAAAAATCGTATCACTGCATACTTTTCGTCTTTGATGAATACGTAAAACAGAGCCGCCATCTTTACTTTGCTACGAGGACATAATAACTGGCCGATGAAGATTGAAAGTATTTCACAGTCATGTAGGGGGTCTGTGCTCCTACCTGCCTGCAAAGTTAAGAAACCTGCAGCCAGATCAGGAATTAAAATAAATCATTGCAGGGTCTTTGTGACTCACCTACGTAAATTACCATCCGGTAGAAATTCCTTGAAGAGAAGCGAGAGGGGAGATATGTTTAAATATGTAGTCTGGTCATTCTTATATGAAAATAAAGAACCTCGACGGCTCCAAAGCTCTCAAAATTGAGTTTCCCACCTGCGTGCACGCTGCCACAATTTCGCCTTACCATCTCACCATGCATCAGCATTTTTACTTTAAAAAAATCGCAACAGAATACAGCGTGGACGTCAGAACTTGATTTCGCAATCTCGTTACTCCTGAATTAAAACTCCGACGGTGGTCGTCATCTTGCCGGAAAGAATAATAAGAAATATGGCCTCCAGACTCTCACACGAAGTAGATCTGAATAGAAGGTCAACTAAAAGAAACGTTTCTCTTTCAACTGCATTCCATCGTACAGGGTCTGCCATGTATTCTCGTTATTCTCTAGAATAAAGGATTGCTTACCTTTACGTAACATGAAGGTACATAACAGTGGTTAGAAACGCCCGCTATTAGACTCCTGAGACAAAATTCGCATATTTACACCATGCTTTTCACGGCGCATCTTAGTGCAATTCTTCCAACTGTGCCTGACCTTCCAAAATTGTGTCTTAACTTCAGGTTTATGGAACAGAATTCCAATTTTGTTTCTTAGTTATCCTATTTGTGTTTTAATCGACCGCCTCTGTGGTGTAATTGAGGAGCTACTGGAATGGAAAAGTAGCGGCTCCGGTCTAGAAAACCTACCGCTGACCACGCTACACCATCTATCGGCAAAATGTTTGCACTAACTTCGCCTACAAGCCGCGGTCGCTCGGTCGGTATAGTTCGCTTGCGAACTAAAGCTACGGAGTTGTTTTATTCTTTATATTTGTCCTATTTAAACCAAAAGCTGCAATGAATTTATGTATATATATATATATATACCTCTTACACAGGGCAGGCACGGTATGTACTGATCGTGATATGTAGTTCATGCTTGCATGAATATCTGTCCTAGTAATAGAAGTTTTACCCTTCAATGCATTGAGAAGGTCAGGTAATTAAAGACATTCCATTTTGCCCACGAGCTCTAATATGGCGGAGCGGTATGTCCCTTTAGGATCTGAGCTGAATCTAAATGTAAGTTCGCTTTGCAATTACCTGCCAAGTATCTCCCTGGCTGCGATTTGCCAGTCGCTTACTAATGCAATTGTGAGTTAGTTTTCAGAACGAAATATGAAACAACGTTATTACATTATCTACGTCTTGGAATACAGTCTAAGCTATTCTTGCTGTAAGAACTGATCTGTAGCATAAGCAGTCCCACTGACTTGTGTCGGATTTGAGGAATTTGTGCTTATTGCATTTCTTGGTAATTCATGTCAGAAACCCTTTGAATACCTAATTTCTCTCAAAATAATATATAAAATTCAGTTAATAAAAGTGTTACATGACCAATATATTAAAGCTCTCAAACTACAGAATTATAAATACGCCTGACAATTCCTGTAAAGTTGTAAGTAAAATGTACTTTGTGGGCAGAATTCAGAGTTTTAGTATGTTAAAGCAGGTGGTACATATAATTACCACCGAGCTTTAAATGGCTAACCAATGCTACGGTTGAGTTGTCACCACGGCTTCGTCATATTAAGGAGGTTCCAGGTGCGATTCGTCGTCTGAATTCTTTCTTTCCTGACAGGTTTATCTAGGCTTCCTTATTCTTACCACGGAGATTTTGGAGATTACCTGAAAATAGGTGACAATCACTTCCTTCTATATCCTTTTGAGTTTATCATTTCAGTCTTTTTAGCCATTCGATGCTATTTAACAAATGTGATTGATAAAGTGGCTTTAAATGAACCAAGGTAAAAAGAGAGCAAGTTTGTTTTTAAAAGAAACCTAGTCCTTGTGTTTGTAATACTGGGCTTTTGGGCTGATAGACTCTGATTTCTTTGCCTCACTCGCAACCGACTTTAATCTAGTTCACATAGGAATATCTGGAGGTACCTAGTTTGAATTCCTATTCTGATGTCTGGTGCGTAAGTCAGGCTTTTAATAATTTCCGGTTCCTCCAATCCACTACCGGTCTGATGCTATTAACCACGGCCATTTGCTCCCCAGCTCTTTCCATCTCACCTTACGTGAACATTATTCAGTTAGGTTTGAGGTTCCCACTGCGGTGGCTATGATGTGACACCGTATTGTCTAGTAAAAGTTGACGGACGTTTCGGAGGATTGTTCTACTTCAAGGGCTAAGTCAGGCAAGTAGACAAGCAGTACGGTCATCCTAAATGCCGGGAAGCTTCTACCCGATTACACGGGGGCACATTCCAGAAGACAGAATCGTCATAGCGACTGCTGTGGTCCCTTATTGTTGGGCTGAATAATCCTGACAATGTCAGTGCTTGTGTAACGAATCCTGTGTTCAGTGTTACTATAGCAAACGTGACATCAACTTTAAATATTTGTCCCGAATGTTTTACAGATTTGGCAGACTTAGTGTAGTGCAAGCCACTGTAGAGACCATTTCTCTGTGGTGTCGACATAAATGGGAATTATACTCTATTCGTTTCGCCATGTAGTGTTAAAATCACTACTTCAATTTCCGAACGTCTCTCTTCTATGCTGTAAACTGTATATTGGATGGTTATTAGGGTTTCAATGTTATTTCCTACAGCAATCAATCACAGATTTATTGTCACGTACATTACAATATAGCCGTACATATTCGACTGGTAGGCTGAATGTTTGTGTACATTTATCGTCAGAGTTGATACAAGTTTAAGGCATTGGCCTGTAAATGTTTGTTATGAAAGTTGGTTAAAACGCAAATTATTTGCCTATAAACATTCTCGTGAGAGGTGAAGTACGAGCATTAACGTCTAAACTTTTGTCTTCTGAATTCATACAAGTTCGAGGCATTAACCTGTAACATTTTCTCATGAAAGATGATTCAAACACATGCATTACCCTACAAACGTTTGTCATCAGACTTGATGCAGGTGCGAGTCATTAGCCTATAAACCTTAGCAGAGTCGATACACGTGTGAGTGATTAGCCTATAAACTTTCGTTAGGTGAGTCGATACAGGTGTGAGTGATTAGCGTATAAACCTTCGTTAGCATAGTCGATACAAGTGTAAGTGATTAACCTGTAAACGTTCGTCGTCAGAGTCGATACAAGTGTGAATGGTTAGCCTATAAACGTTCGTCGCTAGAGTCGATACAAGTGTGAATGGGTAGCCTGTAAACGTTCGTCGTCAGAGTCGATACAAGTGTGAGTCATTAGCCTATAAACGTTCGTCGCTAGAGTCGATACAAGTGTGAGTGGGTAGCCTGTAAACGTTCGTCATCATAGATGATACAAGTGTGAGACATTAGCTTGTAGACGTTCATGATTTGAGATGAAACACTTACGAGGAATTAACCTATAAACATTTATCATCAGAGTTTAATCCCGAGGGGGGGGATTAGCCTAAACGCGTTTATCATTAGAGTTGGTACAAGCGTATGGTATTAACCTGTCGCAAACTTGACCATTAGTTTTGAGCTTATAATTCCCGCAGATATCCTCAGGCTACTGCAAATGAACATTTTCTCGTATTTCCTTGACAGACATGCATTTTAAAACGCTGCACAAAAGCTGTTGATTAATAAGGTAGGTTTCTTGTTGCAACCCTGTTGCTGTCGTTTCTTATTGGTGTGGTTAATTAGGATTCTTAAATTAACCGGTGACATAATATTTTCAAATGAACCTCAAGCTTCAGTTTACCTTTCTCTGCACTTTATCTTTTAAAATGTATTTATTCCTTGAAGAAAGCAGTCTTCTGGGATTTGGCACCGTGTATATGTGGTGTTAACCGACGTTTCGGAGGAACGTATCGCCTCCATCTTCACGGTAGAAGAAAAAGTATAAGAAATCTGCAAGCGACAAAACCGTGAGAACGGTAAAAGCAGTCTGCTTGCAGATTTCTTATACTTTTTCTTCTACCCTGAAGATGGAGGTGATACGTTCCTCCGAAACGTCGGTTAACACCACATATACACGGTGCCAAATCTCAGAAGACTGCTTTCTTCATAGTCACCGCCGTGAAAGCCTCAAATCTTACATATTTATTCCTTGTTTAATTTTACCTTCACTCTTCCCCAGATATTAATACGATTGATGAATAGAATAAGAGACGTATAGTAATCATTGGAGACACATGAAATGCACAATGAATTTTGGTCGGGAAACCTATAGGGAGAAAAGTGTTCTGTACTCCTGGTTGTAGGTGGGATATTAATATAGATTTTAAAGAATAAGAATATGAATACGGTAGTCGGCTTTCGGGTTTTATAAAACTCTCAGCCTCTTGCCTAGCTAAGCTAATGTAAGATTCTAATGAATGCACCATGGAATTAATTAGTAGTTTTCAACGTGTTCTGTGCTACTGTGAAATATGGCCTCTTATTCTCAAGAAAGAACTTAAAATACAAATTTCAGCCTAAAAGTGGTGAAATAAATGTAAATGTTTTACGTTTATGATGTGTGTAGACTATTAGTATTGATAGAGCACTGAAATAAAGGAGATTAACACGAACTTACCATCTAGCTCGGATGCAGGAAAAACAAATGCACACAAAATTTTTATACGCGGCTTTTCGTAAAAACGGCAACAGGAAACTTAAAAGGTTGCGTCTTCATCAGATAATGACGTAAATCGTTACGTCAGCACTAGAAAGTTACTAGATTCTAATTTCAACATACAACAGGAACCAGAATCACCAGAGTTAGTGCTTTTTCTTCCGTAATGTTGCCTACTCAAGACATTACGTACCTTTAGAGATGTTTCCGACAGTGTTTCGATGGCTCCCGGAGAAGTCATTTGACGCAGCATCATATGCGATGTTGAGCGTTATTATTAACAGCCTAGAACCTTTGGGTTTTACTGCTTGCAAGTGAGCTAGTCGTGAATGTAAATTAAAACAGCGGTGAAATGTAAAGGTGTAGTCATTACCACAAAACAACGTTGTAGTTTATTGCTTGTTTTTTGTGGGCGTATCGCGTACAGTCGTTAAGAGTCAGACTATCATCTCGCAGTCCGTGCTTCTGACAGACAAGATTGGCATAGCGATATTTCTTTTTGGCGTGTGCTTAGCCTAGTTACATTCTCTCCTGGTGGACCGCCTACCCTGACTGGGCGGTTGGCGTTCCCGCCAGGCGAATTCGAGGAAAATACTTTTAAATAGGTCACAATCGGCTCTTAATTATCTGTTCATAGTAATATCATCATTCTACCGCAAATAGACTTTACTCAGTGCTCTCTGTTAAATGGCCAAATGGAATAATGGACAATTCAGTATATATATATATATATATATAGTTATCAGTAATGAAATCGTCTTTCAACTGACTTAAAAATCAGTTGAAATGAACGTGAGGTAGTATTTCCAAACTGAAATAAGAAAATGGATATATATTTGAGCACCTCAACGTCCAGAATTCACTTTTTGTTTAGCCGACATAAAGTAATGGCCCTCACAACTTTATTGAATGTTTTTGATGCTTTTTTAAAATGAATTTTAAAAACAACTTCTAATATAATTAAGCTTGGTATGTCGTTACTGATGAGTTTAATTTGTTTAAAAATAGCTTTCGTAATTCACTTCTAATATTGATGACGTTTTTCATGTTTAATAGCATGGTCGCTTTGTTTTTCCAGGTGAGTAGACCGGTCTATTGGCAAGTCTCCATTACACAGTGAATGGCTCATCAGCAGAGGCCATTTGAGTGGTGAGTGTCGGAGTGAATTCATTATTTTGCTGTTTATTGCATACAGTAGGAGGATCGACAAAGAATTTTCAAAAGAGTTAATATGAAATTGCTATCAGAATCAGCCTGTTGCCTATGTTGCAGTAGCTTGCAACAGGCCCTCAGAACAAGTCTAGCAACCTGTACGTGTTAGAGTAGCCTGTATGGAGCTTCCAGACAAGTCTTTGTTAGGTCCGCTTTCTGTTCGTCCATTTTCTGTTCACTCTCTGTAGCGTGTTTTAACTAAGTACCAGCATAAAGCGCGTTGATATTTCAGTGTGAATGTTTATCAGTTATCCTCTCTGGGCATGGATTCCAACAATAGCCCTTCCAATGATGCCGTTACTGAGAGAGCCAGAAATCGCGATTCAGTGAACTCGCTCGCTCTGGAACTACAGCTTGATATAGTAAGCGGTGTTGCTCTCTTGAAGTAATTGTGGAGACGGCAGTAGGACTGAGGTATAGTTACTGTACAGCTTGATATAGTAAGCGGTGTTGCTCTCTTCAAGTAATTGTGGAGACTGCGGTAGGACTGAGGTATAGTTACTGTACAGCTTGATATAGTAAGCGGTGTTGCTCTCTTCAAGTAATTGTGGAGACTGCGGTAGGACTGAGGTATAGTTACTGTACAGCTTGATATAGTAAGCGGTGTTGCTCTCTTCAAGTAATTGTGGAGACTGCGGTAGGACTGAGGTATAGTTACTGTACAGCTTGATATAGTAAGCGGTGTTGCTCTCTTCAAGTAATTGTGGAGACTGCGGTAGGACTGAGGTATAGTTACTGTACAGCTTGATATAGTAAGCGGTGTTGCTCTCTTCAAGTAATTGTGGAGACTGCGGTAGGACTGAGGTATAGTTACTGTACAGCTTGATATAGTAAGCGGTGTTGCTCTCTTCAAGTAATTGTGGAGACTGCGGTAGGACTGAGGTATAGTTACTGTACAGCTTGATATAGTAAGCGGTGTTGCTCTCTTCAAGTAATTGTGGAGACTGCGGTAGGACTGAGGTATAGTTACTGTACAGCTTGATATAGTAAGCGGTGTTGCTCTCTTCAAGTAATTGTGGAGACTGCGGTAGGACTGAGGTATAGTTACTGTACAGCTTGATATAGTAAGCGGTGTTGTTCTCTTGAAGTAATTGTGGAGACTGCAGTAGGAGTGAGGTATAGTTACCTACAGCTTGATATAGGAAGCGGTGTTATTCTCTTGAAGTAATTGTGGAGACTGCATTAGGACTGAGGTATAGTTACCGTACAGCTTGATATAGTAAGCGGTGTTGTTCTCTTGAAGTAATTGTGGAGACTGCAGTAGGACTGAGGTATAGTTACCGTACAGCTTGATATAGTAAGCGGTGTTGCTCTCTTGAAGTAATTGTGGTGTTAGAAAATTTTTCGAAGAACGAGAGAAAAAAAGTCAATGTTGCCCCTGTGCGAAATTATCACTTTATGAGGACGTATAGAGGTGCAGATCACATATGTTTATCCGTGGCACTAGATGGGGTGAGTGGCCATCTTCAAGCCCCGGCCATATGCACAAAGCTCTGGAGATAGGAGGGTGGATGGCCCCAGTGAAGAGGACAAATATCATGTCCCTACCCTGGATGGAAACCCGATTCTTCGATCATGCCCAGTCCGCTCCTGGTCTCTGTACCGATTTAACTGTTCAAACTCCTCGAATTAAGTTGTTCCTGTAAGGTATGAAGTGTGTATCCTGTAATATAAGCTCATTGGTGAAGAAACTTGAATTAAAAGCTTATGGTTATTCATCTGGTCAGTAAATATACATTTTTATAAGGCCGCGCCATAGGTCAAGCGGTTAGTCGCTGGCTTCCCACCGAGGCGGCCCGGGTTCGATCCTGGGTCTGGTCAAATGGAATTTGTGGTGAACAAAGTGGCGCTGGGGCAGGTTTTCTCCGAGTACTTCGGTTTTCCCTGCCCCAATCTTTATTCCACCAATTGCTCCACAATCACCCTCACCTATCATCTGGGGCTGGTACAATAGGCCAGAAGTGGCCGCGGTACAAGAGACTCAGTCCCACCCCACTAGCAATAAAAAGACGGATGAAACCATTTTTTCTTACTGTTCTCTTTCTATTAATTCTTGGTGCACCTAAGCGTGCTGTAAAAGCAATGTACGAGGGAATGTCAGTAAATAGGTCACAAATGGATATGAAACGAAAACGATATGATATTCGAACCTGGGGAGAAAACAACATTGGCCTTACCAGTACGTCGAAACCCGACTTGACTGTTGTCTCAGTCACTTCCGCACCTGGTCGGGCATCATCTGCTATTTTCGAACATCCTTGAGAGAATTTCTCGACCTAGTTGTGAACCGCTTTACGCGAAAAACACTTCCCACACTAAACAGGAAAAATTTCTTTATGAATATCCTTTGCATTGAGTCCTTTTTCCCGCCAAAATTAATAACAGAAAGTTGCTCCTCGGTAGAATACTCCTCCTCTGAACATGCGCATGCGCGTCTGATACCTAGACTGTGCTGCTACCTAGTGAGTCACAGATAAAACCTGTTACATCCATTACAGCTGCTTTACTTCCATTTGTGACCTATTTACGGACTCTCCCTCGTATTTAATATACGCTGTGCAAAGAGATGGCGTAATCGGTGATAAATCGCGTTTGTTTTCCTATGTGTTCGTGCTTAGTGCAGGTTACACATCTGTTGGCTTATATTATTGCATTTATTCTGTTATACATGTATTCGTGCTTAGGGAAAGATTATTTGCGTATCGAGTTACGCTGTAGAATTTTTTCTCTTTTACATTTACGCCTACTGAGATATTCTGTCGGTACTGAGTTACAGTATAAAATGAACGGCGACTGGCAATAGGATTCCTTTGTTTCGGTATCTGCAGATATCCACAATAATGGCTGCGTTTTACTTTATGCCAGCTGAAGGTATATAACTAGACGAGCCTAGCGGAGGAAAAAAAAAATCAATGAACAGAGAGAGGTAGGAAAAGAAATGCTCGTCCCGCACGAAACAGAAAGGAAGTAACGAAATCCACGAAAGATAGATTTGATGTGAGTTGCATAGAGGAAACATGGTGTACTTGACAGAGGTATAGAGGAGAGGCAGGCAGTCTATGCGTGTGTATATATTGCTTTTTGGGTCATCTCCCTGCATTATTCAACAGTTGCTCCTAGACGAAACGTACCATCTGCCACCCCCTCCGGTTCAACCCCCTGCTGTTAGTGGTCATGCCGTCACTGTCCATTCAAGCAGCTTACAGACACAAGTTCTGTAACTTATCTTTCTGAAATAAAATATTTTAAACATTTGAAATAATATGTGAAACTTGAGGTTCTCAGGGCGGTGACTATGAAGAGTAGTGTTTCCCGGGTTGTGACGCCGTGTTGTGTAGTGGAATTTTGTCATCGTTCCAGAGGAACATTTAACATTCTGTGATTTCTGAACATATTCTGTTGTGCTCCTTCCGTGTACTCTTATTTGTCCGACACACTACGAAAAATTAATTCGCTTAGTGGGGGGTGGAGTCCAACTGGGTCCTCTCAGCACGGCGGCCACTGATTGGCCTGTTGTACCTGCCCCGGGTGATTATTATGATGTGGAATTTGGTGGAATGAAGATTGGCAGGGGAACCTGAAGTACTCTGAGAAAACCTGCCCCAGCGCCACTTTGTCCACCTCGAATCCCACTTTAGCAGACCCGGGATCGAACCCGGGCCGCCGCGGTGGGAAGCCAGCGACTAACCGCTTGGGCTATGGCGCGGCCTAATCCGGATGAACATAGTGGTGTCCCTTTCTTCAGGGTCAGGGGGCATGCCAAGCAAGGGACTTTACGATGTATGTTTTTCGCTTACTGTAATTTAGTTCAGTTGGCTGTGTGAGTCGTGTATGTGTACAGACTTTTCCAGGGCAAATGAAACTTCAGGGACTGTGCAGTAGATGTGAAGTTAAATTGAAATTACGTGTTTTGATGCGGGGTGGACCTAACTAGCTTGAGGTAGAGTCTTGGGAATACCTGCCTGTTGTATAACACCAAGGAGTAATTTTAAACTGCCCTACGTTCGATTTTCTACGTCGCTAACTCGACCAACTTTTAACTTGTAGTCTAGGCGCCTCTGTCCAGTGAACTAAATTATGTTTCTAATGTAATGTCCAAACAGCGAAAGGAAGTCAGTAAAAGAACGGATTATACCTTGATATATAAGTGGGTTAATTGTGTTGGGAGTTGTTACATTTCATATCAGTGACTGAACGGCTGATTTCAAGGAAATAGCGGTATCGCTCTACGAGGTTAAAGGTCATGGGGATCCGTTGCGCTGACTACGCGACACACGGTATCCGCTAAAGCTAGTGCTAACTTCGCCGACAAGCGGCGGACGCTCGGTCGGTATAGTTCACTTACGGACTGCAGGCCACGGAGTTCTGTTTTGTTTGACTGAACGGTTGAGAATATGATTTCCCGTAGTATTGTTTCTCAATCGATTTGACGAAACAATCTATTTCGTGGAATGTGGATTCCTCAGAAATTTTCCATATGGGCTACCTTCTCAGGGGCACAATCCTGGCTTTCGCTGTTAGAACTAGTTTGCGAATCAGCTGGAAAACAATATATTAGTCCCCAATAAATCGTTCATAAATTATACTTTCAAAAGTTTACAGTCTTTTTATTTATAATCCGCGCCTAATTACCATCATTTCCCCATTATCAACGTCATCATACGTAAAAGCATGGCAAATATAGTATATAGTTACACAGAATTAATTGGAGTACAACATTTAGATACAAAAGCAGTGAATATTGCAATTCTATTACATGCGTTTGTAATTAAATGTTGAATTAAATCAGCCGATAAAAACAGGCCTCGTCCATTTGCATTGATATATGTACGGAACTTTGTTCGTCACTGATGTGTTGCTAAATTGTTATGTAATTGCACATATGGCAACTGTCGGGGTCGCTCATGCCTTTTCGATTGTAAAATGTAGCTTGTCATAGGCTTAATATTAGAATGGGTCTGAAGGACAAGTGTTCACGTAGTTTATATTTCAATGGCTGTGAACTGGATGTGATGACCAAGTCCAGTTTTGTTAGATTTGGCGATCCCACGGCCTTTCCTCACCCTGCCTGCTGCTCGCTTCTTGCCGGTTGCTTGCGTGGCTTATACAGCGACCCTGAACATGGAGTCATTGCCGCCCAGGCGAAGTACAGAACTGCAGTGTCACATCCTAGATTATACTAGGAGTGTGTGTTCTTCGGTGTTACTGCTTACTGCGTGGAGCAGACTTAAGAGATTCACGGCGACTTAGGCAGCCCGCGCGTATCATCAGTAGCTGTTCCAAACGAAATTAATCTTCAGTCCTTGGCCGCGCCATAGCTCAAGCGGTTAGTCGCTAGCTTCCAACCGCAGCGGTCCGGGTTCGATCCCGGGGTCTGGTCAAGTGGGATTTGTGGTGGACAAAGTGGCGCTGGGGCAGGTTTTCTCCCAGTAATTTGGTTTCCCCTGCCAATATTCATTCCACAAATTGCTCCACAATCACCCTCACCTATCATCTGGGGCTGGTACAATAGGCCAGAAGTGGCCGCAGTACAAGGGACTTAGTCCCACTCCACTAGCATTAAAAAAAATCTTCAGTCCTATTTATGGAAGATATATTTTAACGTTATTGTCCTGTCTGTGCCTGTGAATTTTCTAAATGATCTTCTTTCTTTCGCATTTTTTATCTTAATTTAAACGAATTTCGTCTTAGCTTCCATGCGTGCTGTATGCGCCCGCCAATCCCACCCTCGTTGATCATGACGTTACGACTGATCTTGTGTTGCTGCGGACGTCTGTAAAGAACAGCACGCACGGGTGGGATCCAAACTAAAACTATTGAACAGCAAACATAACTCGCTTAACAACATCAGCTACTTAACTTAACCTCAATTCCCATTTCTACACGTGTGTGTGTGTGTGTCTTGCAGGTCAACATCAGAGGGTGTGGGATACAGCATGTGCTCACTATGCGAGAGACTGTCTCTTGTTATTTCCTCTCTCTTCGGTGACCTATTACACCTAGTACTGGCAAGTTATGATTTAAACATTGTACGTTTATCATCATCATCATCAGTAATCTGTCAGACGACAGGTCCACAGTCTCTTCCAAAACAGTTCCTCCACTTAATGCGATCTAGAGCTTTCTCCTTCAAATGACAGTATCCTCTTCTGTCCCCAAGGTCATCCAGCATCTTCTTACGTCTTCTTCCTCGTCTTCTTGTCACTTCTATCCGCCCCTATATCTTTCCTTCAACGTATTCAGTTGAAAATATTATTAAAACGCATCTTATATAAATATGTAGTTAAAGTTCGGAACTGGTTGAACTGGCTCAAAATAGCCTCGCATCTGTATCGTAATCACGATGACCCTTTGGATTCACCGGCAACAGGGAATTTGATGAAGACCTGAATAATTGTGATTTAATTCACCTACGGAAATTCTCTTTTAGGATTAAGCTGTGGGCTGACTGGAAGGTTTTCATGCATGTAGTTGAACCTGTTGTGTTAGGAACTCCTGTCCCCCATGGATTGGTGGTGACATATCGATTGAAGAAGAGGAATTGGATCACCTGAAATGGTGGTCTCCTGTCGTGGGTTTGCCTCACAGGCGTGCCCTCTACAGAGTCACTGCTGTGCAGACATTCTCCCTTTCATTGGCGACGTCACATTTCAAACGCAAATACCGCCTTATGGAACTCGACCCACTTGGAGCTGGTTTTAGAAGCTTCTACCACTTGCATTCCAGCACACACAAATTATCAATCCGGTCCCCATATGTTACTCATCTCCTTCATAGGCGGTGTGTTCTGTTTTAAAGATATTTTTAGAGTTTATTGGTATTCGTGCTGTTTGAAGTCCGGAACGTCCAATCGCTATATGAATAGAAACCACAAATAAATACACACCATTGAAGACTGCACTCACGGTGGTTTTCATGGTCGTTGCTGCGGTGGTTTTGTGGTCTCGGCCTGTTTGGTGTGCTTACATATGTGGAACAGTGTCCTTGGGAAGTTGGTTGGCTCTCAGTTTGTCCAGAATTCCAGATCTTTTACGGAACACGGAAATTCATTAGAGCGTTCAAAATGTCCTGCCTTTGTGCCCCCTCCTGATGCAATTGAATCCAGATTGTACCCTCAAACCCTGTTTCTCGTCCTCAACTTCGACCTGTTCGATTATCAGGTTAGACGAATTGATCGTCTCTTCTCTGTTGGTTTGAGCGTTCTGCATTCTTCCTTCAGGATGAGGAATTCAGGTTGTTCGCGTCCTTAAGATATCTTTATATGCCTCATTAGTTTAAAATTAATTTTAACATCGAAGTCTATGGGAAAACCGGAATAGCTCAGTAGATAAAATGAATGAGCTACGAGTTGCACGACCGAGGAATCACGGTTTCATTCCTGGCGGCGTCAAGAAATTGTCTCGCCCCCGCAGTGTACAGTCCCCGTCTCTCGGATACTATGGGCTGTTTCTCCAGAGCTAGTGCGGCCGGACCGTGAAACTAAGCACTCATCTCGATCTAGTGCTGTGCTTGAGAAAAGGTATCCCTGTAACAGGCCGTGGAGGCCCATAGGCTTATGAGATCTTGAGGCTCTCACATTTTGTAGACAGTCTGCTCATAGATGGCGGTAAGGTTGTCAGGCTTACGCGCCGGCCGCCTTTACCCCCAAGAATATATCTAGTACTCATTTCTGTTGGAGGCTGAGTGGACCCCAGGACCAGAATGCGGTTGGAAGGGTTAGGTAAATTGAAAAAAAAATCCATTTGACCTCATCGGGATTCGATCCCGCGACCTTCCGCCTTGTAGCATAGTGCCTCAACCAACTACACTATCCGTCTTAACTGCATGGTGCTTAATTAAGCACAGTAGCTGCTTTACTGTTTATCTTTATTTAAGTCTGTGTCTTCCAAATTGTCTGTTTCCTTCACGGTTTTGATAAAAATTTTGCACGCAATTCTAATCTGTTCCATATCCCACTCACCTGATCCTGTTTGACGTCATGAACCTAAGTTTCCATCCATCTCTTATCCTTGATGCTTGAAACGGAAAATGAAAGGACATGAAACCCGGTGCCTTGACTCGGCCTTGCACGACACAGTGTCAGTACTGATCGCGCGGGGAAACCCCCGGCCACTTTTGTACGCTGTGCATCTTGTCAATGTTTCCAGATCACTGAAGGAGAGTGGAATTTGCTGAAACTACACAATAGGACAGACCATGAAGAACGTATAGAAGTAGTCTACAGGTCTTTTAACTTTTTCTGCGCTGAATTAACTCCATGTAGCATAATCTTGCTTGGTAACTGATATTCAGAGGTTCCATATATTCCCCACTTTTATAGAAGCCAAAGATTTCGTTATCGTTTCGCAAGAGATTCGAACCCAGAACATCCTGAATTAATTTCAGAATTGTTACAGCTACACCGGCCTGCTCGGTTATGATGTTAAGTAATCAGCTGGTATGTGTATCCGTAATGATTTAGACATACCTCAGGCTCACCTTGATGACTGGCCGCAAGCAGCGAATTCGGAAATTAAGGGGGGGGGGAAGTTTTTAACTTTCATTATAAGATCAACGTTAGAGCCGCGAAAGCGAAGTCAGTATAGCGACTGACTATGGGCTGGACGATCAAGTGATCGTAGTTCGAGTCCTGGTGGGCACAAGAACTTTCACTTCTTCATGTCATCCAGACGTACTCTGGGACCCACCCAGCCTCATATCCATTGGGTACCGGGGCATGATGCTGACCACCCACCTCGAACTAGTGCCCAGGTCAAGGAAACGTGGGTCTATACATCCATTCTCCAATACGTCTTCATGGCGTAGTGCTTAGTTAAGCAGAGGCACAACTTTATCTATAAGATCCACGATATTCGGAAGATATGCAGTCTGTATTCTTGAAGTAGAAATTCTGTCAGAATCTTGGAAGAGGTTAAGAAACTATACTAATTTTGAAGTTTTAAAATGCTGAATGTGAAATGGCCGGGTGATTATGAAAGGATAAAACAAGATGGAAAAATGTTGCGGATTTTGATGTAGGAAGTTGTGAGAAGTACGCCAGTTCTTTATCAGGATCGCTGAGAGGAACTGATCCAAGAGCGTTATACACGGTTTACGTCCTCCCATGCATCCAAAGCTAAGGGATTTTCTTAGAATTAAATTTCAACATTTTATGAAGTTATTTCTGTACGTCTTAATTATCGGACTCACTTCATATTACAGGGTGCCTGGAACAGTTGATTCCTTGTGAACAAGTCAAGGAAGAGTGCATCCCCCTATTCACAAAATAGCTTTGGTAGATTATATTATAAACCAGAGAAGCCCACTATACATATTCACGCGCTTTTCTCCTGAGCTCTGCTTTAAAATTTCCTGCATGCTTTATAAAACCTAAAGCGAGACATGACGCTTTGTGGGAGGTAATTTTTAACAAATTGACAGCTCATAGCCGTAGAAAATTTTATCAGCTTTAAAAAGATCTTTAAATAAAATTGTACAAGTTGTAGATTTCGGTGAACGTGGTAACGAACCTTCGGGTTCCATGTAACGGCCGGAGTTTCTTGACCGACCGAGCGACACCCTCCTAAGAAAGGCCCTGCTCCATGGATTTAGCGTGAAATTGAGGTTATGTGCTGCTGATGTTACTGCACTTTGTAATTTGTACATTTAACCCCGAATCTTAAGTTATTCAAATTGTAAGGTAATGAACTGTTGTTGTCGGTTTATCTTTGCTGTAGGAAGGGTCTCTTGTTTTTTTTTTTAGTGTAACTTTGTAAGAAGTTAATTTCATGCATCGTTTGGTTAAAATTCGACATAAGAACTGCAGGCTACAAGAACAAGTGAATTAGAATAGCGCTAATTTGTTTTCGGTCGAATGCGCGTATTTTGTTACAATACTTGAACGCTTATTAGCTTCGACGTTTTCCGTCTGTCAGTCTGTCTCTCTGTCGACCTTGTATATATAACAAAGCGGCAGTCTGTGATTAGTTCTACCAGGCAAATATCACGTTGAATTTGAGCTTCTCACAGTGGTGACTCTGAACACCAGCCCCCTCGGATGTAACGCGGTGTAGTTCTTACAGAGCGGCCTGTTTCTTTCTGGTTTCTTGCTTGGCTTCAGTGGACTACTACCGGACTACAGCGTTACAGCCCAGAAGACAGTTGGACATTGCATTTATTGATTACTTGGTATACACCACTCAGAACTACACTTTACAGATCACTGGCAGACACAGACTCTTGTCCTCAGTCTATTACAGTCTCCATCTCCGTTGCTTGACAGCGGCTTCCAATAGCGGACATTTTCCTTCGTTTGGGTTCCCGAACTGTCCCCTGCGTGAACTACCAGCTGTTCACAGCACACCGCAGCAGTCCTGTAACTAGTTCACTCACCAACCAACTCACTCCACTGCACTAATTGAACTACAGCAAGCTGGCTTGAGATCTTCGCCAGCTTCGGGGCGGACTCAACAGTAAACACCCCTGTTTCCATTGTAACTGTATTGTGTGCGTCTCGTTTCCGCGGAAACATGTTTACCCAGCCGTTACCAAATAACGCATGCTCCTTTTCGCCATAGTCGCGTAGCAACGGCACTACATGCTGCAGTACCATCATTCAGATGTAGAGAGTTATAGAAAACAAGGCAAGAAGAAAGACTTGATTGATGGATCGACGACACATTTGAATATGTCACAGCTGTGAGTATGAATATTGTCGTTTTCTGAGACGTGACTTCTTGTGGTCTGGTTGAAAGAAATTGTAAAACTTCACATCCCGGAAAAAGATGTTCAACGTGCTAATAAATTTACCGACATCGTTGAACTACAAAACAGCCAGACATCTCTTGTCTAGAATTTCAGCTGCTAGCCTCTGGAGGCGATAACCGAGTTTCTGTTTTAGGAAGTTTGTGACACTTTTGCTTCTTCTCCTTCTGTGCTTAAGGCCACGGTCCTCTTTACTCTATAGTGTAATTCTCTCCATCTCTTGTGCCATCTTCCAGGACTTCTTCGGTTCTGAGGACAGCTGTCTCTTTCTGCTCGTACAATCTGATCCGGTGTCAGTTGTGATGCATCGTTGGCTCCGTCTCTCTCTCTTTGTATTCCTTATTTCATGGATACCGCACTGATGTCAGATGTCATGGATTCTCCTGCACTTGGTCCTCCTGTTTTCATTTATTTTTCCTGATGAATCCCTTTCAGCGTCCAGTATTTGTTCTTGTTGCACGGTATCTCCTCATGTTTCAGCCACATGCCAAAATTGAGGCTGCCGTTACTTTTACATAGGCCTCTCCATACTTTTATTTATATTGTCACATATAGAAATTGTCTATAGACGGGCTGTGGGTTGATGAATGGATTTATTGATCACTTATACACATCTAGGAACTACAAGTAATTGCAACGCTATCGCTGATTCTGACACATTACAAATTACTACACGCTAAATCGTCTCGAGCCTGCAGTGTCTTTAACAGCGGTTCCCTAGCAACGGCTTATAACAGTGGAGAGTCTTCAGGTTGAGGCACTCAGGTTCTATCTTGACAGCCTCTCGTGCAGAACCCAGCATTCAACTGACTGGGTCGCCACAGTTGTCTACTTCATAACACATTTAAACGGACCGAGTAGAAAACAACGTTTCCAACAATAACAGTACTGTTGCTTTCGCGGGAGGGTGTTTACCGACCCGTTTCCTAAAAACGGGTTGCGTAATATTGTTGCTTATTCGCCTATCTCGCGGTCATTGCATAGCAACGGCTGTACACGCTACAATATGTATACGGATTTATTTTTCCATATTTAAGCATTCGAATAATATGGTTACTTTATTCTCTTGTTGAATTTGGGGTTCCCAGAGCGCTAACTGTGAAAGATATCGTTCTGTTGGGTGTGACCTCCTCGGTCCAGCGGAAGTTCAGGGGCTTTTCCGAGGAATGTGTCTGCTGCTTGCCCGTTGCTTGCGTAGCATATCTTCAACCATGAAGATGGAGACAGTATTTTTCAGCGAAACATCTTTGAACTTCTGCCGGGCTACATGACATCACACTTCAGAAGGTAGTACGTATTTCTGTTGGGTATTCAAACTCCCACGCCGGTCACGGTAGACGAGCGGTCTAAGGCGTGCAGTGTCTTCGCTCGCTCGGAAGCCGGGATCGTGGGTTCAAATCCCACTCAGGGCATGGATGTTTGTGTGCGTTTTTCTGTGTTTGTCTACAGGTAGAGGCCTTGCGACGAGCTGATCACTCGCCCAAGGAGTCCTACCGTCTGTGTAAGATCTAGTAAACCGAAGTGAAACAGAGAGTTTCATGGAGGTAGGCCTAGGCCCAAATTTGGGCTGTAGCGCCACAGGGGGAAAAAAAATTCAAACTCCCACACATGTTTAGATCTGATCGGTTTTACCCGGAAAGCTTACGGACTTTGTACTTGCTATCGTGGTTTTTTACTTTGTTACAGATATTCTCATTTTAAGCCTTCTGTTTTCAGACAGAAATAAAACCGGAAGCCTTGTTCATTCAGTGGAAAGTTCTCTTGATTAATGATATCAGCCAGCCGCTACAGGTCTAGTGTCCAAACATTCATAGGTACAGCAACTGCCAGCGGCTTGTTACCGCATTTTTTACGCTTTTTATGTTCAGGACTATCCATATTGGATTTAGTTATGGGTCAGTGAATTTATGTTAGTGACTGTCTACTTTATTAAAATCTTGAAAAAAGCGTCGTTTGAACTACCCAATGTTCGCTGGAATTACGGTTATTGAAATACATGGCAAATCGTGGTTTTTACACTTCCCTGTGGCAGTATATATGTGTGTGTGTGTGTGTGTGTGTGAGCCAGTGAAAAAAAAATATTAATACTAATGTGTGTATACGTGTATCTTGATATGTAAGCCTACATTTAAATTGTTTTTCATCAATATTATTTAAAATGCTGTAATTATCATAATTCAAAATTAAGTTTCTCCTTTTGAAAATACCTTACGTACGTACCTTACGTACAACAGATCATTGAAGGTCGCAGTGCGAGGGCCGCATCTTATGGCCCAACCCTTACACACATACGTCTTCTAAATATTATTCAGTACTGAATGCTTGCAAACAGTATTCTGTTTGAATAATAAAAAAGCGTCATTTGTACATCTCAACTCGATTCGTCGAAATTGGTCGGATCATTCCCTGGTCTCCTGAACATGTTACCACTGGCTTTATTCTACAGCGCTTCTTTTCGGAGTCCTTTGGTTCGACGCGTGTTCGCCACTCCCACTTCCCTGCAACGCACGCTGTGTTCAGAGACCGTGACTCTTCTCCCACCACGAAATTAGTGCCTGATAATGACGCATCAGGGAATTGTGTGAGGAATTGCACTGATCATGCCTAAAATCTACGTACAGTATATCTCGTCAAACTTCTCTTCACGATAGACTCCATTAGAAGCGGACTAGCGTACCGATAGAACTTTTTACTCATATTCAGGATGTGTTCGTTTCGAATCTCGCCTGGGGTAGCGCATTTCGTGACTGAATTGTTCGCGGTTTTCTTCAGACATTCTGAACAAATTTCGGGATAGTACTTCGGTTCGACCAAGACACCTCCTTTCGGCCCGTGATTCATCAGCCGTTCATCCATTCTGCGTCATACAGTCCAGATAATTACAACGTCTTAATAACCCTCGGCTTACGCCATGCTATATGTATTTATGGTAGTTATTATTTTATTTAAACTGCAAATATGTTTTTACCCCGTGGCAGTGATAATACAATAAGACACAACACACAAATAACACACCACACAATCAAAACATAGCACACAAAACCACACAAGCAATAAAATGGACTCTGTTATCGTCTATGGTTTTTTTTTATTGCTAGTGGGGTGGGACGAAATCCCTTGTACTGCGGCCACTTCTGGCCTATTGTACCAGCCCCAGATGATAGGTGAGGGTGATTGTGGAGCAATTGGTGGAATGAAGATTGGCAAGGGAAACCGAAGTACTCTGAGAAAACCTGCCCCAGTGCCACTTTATCCACACAAATCCCACTTGACCAGACCCTGGATGGAACCCGGGCCGCCGAGGTGGGAAGCCAGCGACTAACCTCTTGAGCTACGGCGCGGCCCCATGGCTATGCTTTGAAACGGGGCAGGACAGGACCTCAGGGTCTTTCCCTTGGGTTTAGTGATATTGTTTGTCTAAACCGTCTTTTAGGTTACGTCATACCTTGAGTTGGCAAGCTTGCAGAAGGGAAGGTCTTTATGTTGAAGTAGATCCCCGACTTGGCGATTTTGGTTCTTATCTGCCTTAGTGTGGCAGAAACTGGACTTCATGGCATTTCATACCAAAAATATTGCTCATCGCAGTCGCCAATGAGAGAAGAATTCTGCTCGTGTAGAGGGATTGGCTTACTATTACAGGCATGGAGATGGCATGAAAATGTATTTATTCATTTTCACATTTTATTCTCCTATATCTTCTTGTACTTACCGTTAGTCTTCCCCGGAATCTCATTCTCTGTCTACCTCTCTTCTTCCTCCATTCTCAGCTTTGTCACCTTTTACTCTTTCACTCTCTTTTCCGCTTCCCCCTTTTCATCTTTATTCTTTTCCGCCACTTTTTTTTTTATTTTCCCCCTTTCTAAACGCATCTCTCGTTCTTCAGCGCCAAGATGCGTATAAGTACGCGTTTGGGTTTCTAGGGATTCGTGAAGTAAACCCAGGAACAGGCAACAATTCTAGAGACAACTTGTTTTGGACTCTGCACACAATTTTCTTTTGTACTCTTACAGATAATATCTTCCAGAATGCTGTAGAATCCCTCAGATAATTTCGTTGCGCAACTTCTTGTTATATTCTCTTCTAAATGTTGAAATTCGAGACGTTTAATAAGCAGTTGCTCCGTAGGATACAATTTTCTTCCGTTGCGAGGCTCCTTTTTCTGATTATCATCGTGTCCTTTAAACGCTACGTCACACGCGGAATCGCGCTTTTGTGGGTTTATTCCATTGCGTTACTCAGACAGAACCATGCTGGAACCCTCTTTGTCGTTAAAGCCTTCTGTTTATGTGCCACAACGGCGTACGTATATTATCACGTAGAAACAGTCCACGGGTTTAAGAACTAAGGAAATTCCTGGTAACTCCTCACAAACAAAGAATATAGTTCTACATATTTTCTTGTTGTATCTACATGTTATGTATGTTTCACACGGAACTTTCTCAGCATTTATAATAGTATAGCGTCGAATGGCAGTATGATTACAAGCGAAAACTGGGAAGATCATGAAAGTTTGGAGATTGTGGAAAATTACAAAGAGTCGTACTGAGAGGACATTTTGAGTTTTGTACAGGGGACATACAGAATACGCAAGAGGAATCCGAAGGTGCGTAGAAAATATTTCATTTGAACTGATAACGTGAGACTCAATGACTAAAATTTAAAATAGCCAAAATTTTATTGTAATTATTTTTTGTATTTGTTTCATTCTGGTCCGTCACGCTAACAATTACAAATATTCAACAACTAATGTGATGGTGGTTCCCTATTTGTAGTGATGTTTGCCCTCTGAAGATTGTCCACAGAGACCGAAACATGTAAGTGTGTTAAGTTTTCATGTAGTAAAAAACTTACAGGGCACATTGGACGGAGTGATTTATATTTGTTATTGTAATTAATTATCATTGTCTAAAATTGTATTCCTGTGAGCAGTGTTCTTATCCCAGTCAGGATACCGCCCAAAAATATTGTGCTCGTAATTCACCTTACGTTGGTCTGCAAGAGATGCGTTTCGTAAAGGCTCAACTTTATTCATTCTGGGCCATCACGCTTGTTAATTATTATAAAATTATTTGACAGCATCGCCCAGTGTAACTCATTGTATGTTTATATGATGCCTTTACATGTTTCGGTCAGTGTTGACCGTCTTCAGAAGGCAGTAACAGGATGCTAAGAAACTACTATTAAATNAAAATTATTACAATTATATGCATATATCACTAACTTCGCCGATAAGCGGCGGTCGCTCGGTCGATATAGTTCGCTTGAGGACTAAAAACTACGGAGATTTTTATACAAAACAAAAAACCAAACTCCTTGGTTTTAGTCCGCAAGCGAACTATACCGACCGAGCGACCACCGCTTGTCGGCGAAGTTAGTGCTGCCAACTTTATCGGATAGAGGGTGTCGCGTGGTCAGCGCAATGAATCCCCACGGCCATTAATTTCAGTTTTCTATTCCAGACCCACTACTTCTCCATTCAAATAGCTCATCAGTTATCCTCACGAGGCTGAGTGGACCCCGTTGCAGATCCACTATTTCTCCAAAAATGTTGTAGCACCGGAAATCGAACCCGTGACTCCTGGATCAGTAGCCAGGAACCACTAGACCACACAGGCGGTCACGGTGACCCGTTCGGTGACAATGTTCAGTACTTGACTTCCGCGAAAACTCTGCATGATGACAGTCCCACAGCAGGCGAACACTTTGGTTGCCCTGTTAATAGAGTCGTAGGCCTGAAATGGCGAGTTTCGGAGAAAAGTCAGCTTACTAATACCGTATTTATATTCATCAGTAGCAGAAGTTCATTAAGCCGGGAATCTCAGTGTTTACAGACGTTTGAAAATAAGGTTCTTTGTTTGTAACTTAGAGTTGTGCCTGTGGCTTTGTTTGTTTCTGGAATCACGGTGTTTGCTTTGTTTGCAATGTGGAAGGAGTGTATAGAGACATGTAAACATTGAGCAGGTTGGCTTAGCGGTAACGCTGTACGCCTGTGTTCGAGAGGTGTTCCGTTGAATCTCAGCCAGAACACATGCTATCCCAATTAATATTTTCGTGGATTTCCTCGGTCCCTCCTAGCAAATGTGAGGGTATTACCCCGTTGCTAAGCGGGTACTCTGTAAAACAACGACCGTTTCTGGGCAACGGCTCGTTAAACACTTTCCCGCGGCAGTGAATACGCACGCGACAATATAGTTACTGTTCGAAACGAGGTGTTTTCTATGTGGTCCTCGTCGCTAACGTTTCTATGCAACAGCACGGTAAACACGCTTCTACAACAACAATGGCTGTGTTTACTGCCTGGTCCGTGCCAAGGAGTTATCTTGAAGACAATTTGCACGACCCAATCAGTTGTCAGTTGAGTTATATACTGAAGGCTGTGAACAAAAGGTAGTTGCAAGAGTGCGGCTGTGAACAGAAGACTTTATGTGTGACATTTGGCCTGTGTAATTAAGCGAGGTTTCCCCTTGTTATAATTTATTGCCAGGAAACGGCTAGTGGAGACTAAAATATACTGAGGACAGTAGTCTTTGAAGTTTAGTCACGAGTCGTGAGTATATAAGTAGTCAATAAATCGAATTTCTAATCCAAACCCTGTCTGTAATTACACATACACGTGACGATTCATCTAAATAATTTCGTAATTCGGTGAGGATATCTTAGCTCCGTCCGATCCCCGAACTTGAGTAGCACATCTTAATTACAAAAATCATTATTGCCGTCATAAATCTTGCAAATAATGACAGTTTTATAGGCCCACTGCTACCTAATGCGTAGTGGAAATTAATTTTGTGTAATATAATTGAGGCCCACATGATTTATATGCAAAAACAAAACGTGGTTACACAATGAGGTACGATATTCTTAAGGCCGTGAGTACTGAGATCATCTTCTGCGACGTGACGTCGTGTAGTATGGCAGAAATTTTCCGACGTTTCGGAGGAACATTTCATCAATCTCCAGGAGTGGAAGAGTAAACCGATAAAGTCGTACACCCCAGAAAACAGACAATTTATGGTTACTAAGAATCATTTTAAAAACCTAACGTTACATATTTATACAAATACTTTACTGGCGACTTTTCCCAGGAGGATAAGTGGCCGGAGAGGAAAGCGACCACTCACCTCTGTCTAGTGCACAGTTGAAGAATGCGTGGAGTTATACATTCTTTCATCATTTGAGAGTTACGTAATGGCGCTGTGAGAAAAACATCGCATGTAGTTTTGAATGGTAGCATGGTTCGTGAATAATGAATTGGAAGGGATATGGAAGTAAGCGGTTGCATCCTGATCAATGTACCATCTTGGAATTTATCTGGAGGAGCAGAGTAAAAGCACGAAATACCTCAATCAGGATATCCGGTGCTCACACCAAGATTCGAACGATATACCTTGCGAATACAAGTCTCTTGAGCCAGCTTGATCTGCATGTTGTTGCTGTCGATGCTGCTGTTGTTATTGTTGTTGGTGTTGGTGTTGGTGGTGATGTTGATGGTGTAGCTGAGCGGGCAATAAAGTGAGGGGCGTGTGTTGGAACTGCTCTGTAAGTGCGGCCGACTGCACGTTAACTTCTGCACCAGTTAATGATCTCTCGCGGCTTCCGTCACGTGACGATCAATATGCACTGTTGCGTTGCGATTTACGGCACATGAGGGCAGTGTGATATATTCTAGTTCTGACAGTTAAATAACCGGACTGCGTTGTGTGAGTGTGTACGCGTGCGTCCCGTCATGTTATAGCCGTCCACTTTACTGGGTGAACCATTTAGCACTGTCGATTCGAATAACTCCTTTATTATCGACCGCACCATGATGTGTGGAACAGATTATTTGTATCTTTCTTTCTTTCTTTCTTTTTGCCAGATATCAACCCCAGCTTCAAAAAAAAAGTACAAAAAGATAAATTTGTCCCTGTGCTTAACTACGCATTACGCCATTATGGTTTATGCGGGTTTGGATGTATAGATCCACGTTTTCTTGACCTCGGCATTAATTGTAAGTGAATGGTTAGCTTCACGCCCCGGGCGCTTTGACCCCGGGATAAGAATCTCCATTACCCATTTCATTGGAGGCTGGGTGGGCCCCAGAACCCGTCCAACTCCGACGGCTCGCTTCACTTTTTAAGATATAACTTCCTTCGCCCCTACAAAAGCTGTAGAAGAGACAACCAATGGCAATAAAGTGTGTCCCACAGCTCAGTGTACAAGAGTGAGCTGTGCCACTCCGGCGATGCAGCAGACGGAGCGGTTCACTCTTGTGTTCTGAGTCGTGATGTCACACGAACGGTTCTTCTCAGTGAACTCGATTAATGGCCGCTGGATTCGTGATCATCTGCTCCACTGCTTTTGTGGGAGAGGTGAAATTAATTTTGGTTTGAAAAAGTGATGCTGACCGTGACATCTCATAGAAAGAACCACTACGTCTCCTTGAAACCCCCTCCCCGAAATTTGCGTGAAGCTTTTCTTGATGGGACGAATGATAAATGAGTTATTCTAGGCGATTGTGTGAAGTGGTCGCTCTTCATGTAATTATTAACGGAGGCAGTTCTATAAAATAATATTTTTGGTCCCCTTGAGACATGTTTAGACTCCAATAATGGTACCCAAAATATGCGTTTCCTCTTTATACTTGGGCCTGAGTCATAAATATAATTTGATGAGTCCTAAAATAATTTTGAGGAAGACATTTTTGGGCTCTGTTACATTGTAATGTGTATACAATGCTGGACAACGACTTGGTAAACGCATTCCCGCCACACACGAGCATGCAACATTAGGAGCCTATTGCTAGGCAACGGTCCTGTAAATACCTTCCCACTTACGCGCATGACAACAATAAAGATCCCAATGCTAAGCAACGGCGCGGAAAACGAAGCTTGAACTATACATACTGTGTTTTCCTTTGGGTCCGTGCGGAGTGGTTATAAGGGAAACAAATTCCGAAGCTGGAAGTATTGAGAATACAAGGACATAAGATGACAGAAGAGTACAAGGACGAGAATGTAGCGTATCCTAGTGATTTCGAAGTGAATGCATTAGCGATAGCGCTCTAATTGATTGCGATTAAGATATATTGTAAAATAAATGTTAATAAATCCGGTCATAAATTCCAGAACCCATTATTATTCGTCACGGAACCCCGAACACGTGACAGTATTAGTTCAGACCTATTTATCTTATGTCCGTGTTGAGACAGCCGATCACAATGGCCGCGCGCTCTAAGGTATTAATTTTTTTTCTCCCGCTGCAAAATCTGGAATCTTGGGCTCGAGGGCGTGTATGTCTGTATGCGTTTATTCTTTGTATTGTTCTGTATGTGTGTGTTGGTAGGGAGGCTTGCGCCGGAATGATCCCCCGTCTAAGGAGTCCTACTGACTGTATATGAAGCTGGAAAAGCGGTCAAGGTTCAAAAAATGACTGTAGATACGTAGATGGATGCATTGATGATATTAAGATCATCATTACTTTCCCATATGTAACCGAACAAGTTGACTCAACCGTTGGTACTCATGAGTTGCATTCGGGAGGTTTTAAGTTCGAATCTCGGACAAAACACCGAATATTCTGACATTTATCGCGATTTTCTACAGTCCGTCCCCGCTAATGCTAGGATAGTATCTCAGGCCCCTACCGCTTCCTTGCAAATATTTTAGAATTCATCATTCATGCTATCATGCTACTATTGCAGGCTACTGACAGCGTCGCTGAGTGAACTGTACTCGTACGTAAAACACAGCCTGGCCGAACAGATGGGATGTATGGATACGAAGATGCGTGGGCTGTAGACCGCACCTGGGATGGTGACCTGACCAACTTGGCAAAGTAACTTCTAACCCTGGCGCGTGGGCCGCCTACATTTCATCATTATATACCGAGGCCTCCTGCAACCCGTACACTGTGAAATACTCAAATTTTGATTAAACTACAGAAGTGTATGTAGTCGAATACTGTGGATCCATAAATAAGTAATATATTTGCTTTTCCAATAAATGAACATCAAGATTAGCTCGGGTTTCATAGTGACTAGGCTGCGGGATGGACAATCAACGAACCGAGGTTCGATTCCCTACAATGACGAAATTTTTCATTTATCTGCAGAGTTTAGATCGGAACTGGGGTCCATGCAGCTTCTTATCAAATTGGTATCTGAACTTTCCGCGGGGTCATAGCGGCCAAGTCGTGCATCTAACAATTCACGTCAATATATTACCGAGGTTAAGGATGTATGGAGCTGTGGTGTTTCTCCCCCATATGTTTTTGCGGTATAACGTTTAATTAAATACAGGCACCGGTTATTCTTACGTATAACTGAAGCAAGTACTTTATATTCGCAACGTCATGAAGACGTGTGGAGGTATAGCTCCACGCATTCTTAACCTCGGAACCAAGTGTAAGTAAGAGGTCAGACTGACGGAGGAAGACGCCCTCAGTGCTTATTCCATAGAATTCTGGGTACTCCTTGGAGCCGGTCAGGACGGTATGCCGAAGAGGAGAGAAGAGAAGAGAAGAGAAAAATGTTTTTCCCCTGCTGGGAATCAAATCTGGATTCTTCGCTCATTCATCCCAGAGCCCTTTGCTGTACCGACTGAGCCATTGCGGCTCCCGCTTTTAGTTTTGAACACAAATATAGTCTAAAGCATTTGGAAAATGTTTGCTCCATTGGTGTGCAACTTTCCACCGCGGTTCTGGATAAGGCTATGCAAAGTAGCGGTACTGTTATGTGATGGGTGAAGGGGAACGATTCTGCTATGCTCCAGTACTTACGGGTAAGCGGTTCAGAGCGTGTGCAATACCGTCCGCATGAAACAAGCTGTGTCGGTCACAGTTTGAGCAGGTTTCAACGGGCTGGTTGAACACAGGATCAGGTTTTCCATCAATGTGTCATCATAATGCACAAGCCTTGCCTCGCTACTCCAGCCTTCTGGCCTACTCTGTATGACGAAATATTATTACCTAACGAATCTAATCTTCATGTACTGGGTTTAATGTTGAGCACTGCTGCTCCTTATTCTTGTGAGCCAGCCTTCAGGTTGAGTTGCTAGACCGTATAGCGTGGAATCGTAGGATGACTGGAGAATGGAGAATTTGAAACGATTCGGAAGAAAGCGTCTGATGCAAGTACTGTCCCAGAATTTGGCTGGAGAGACTGAGGAAACCCACGAAAGAGCTGAGTCAGGATAGGTGGTGTCCCTGACGACTTTATCCTCCCTTATCTCTAGGTGTTACCGCTATGCCAACCCGCTTGGTCGTTCACTATCCTGAATAGCGTTTTCGTATTTGTATAGGTAAGGTAAAATATAGGTAAAGTTGTCCCTGTGCTTAACTAATTAAGCACTACGCCATGAAGGCGTATTGGGGAATGGATGTATAGATCCGTATTTTCTTGTCCTCGGCACTAGTTGTAGGTAAGTGGTCAGCTTCTCTCCCTGGCCGCTTTACCCCAGGAAAGAGCCCCCGGTACCCATTGGATAGGAGGTTGGGTGAACCTCAGAGCCGGTCTGGACGTCGAGGAGAACAGAAAATTCTTGACCCTACCGGGACTCGAACTCCGACCCCTTGGCCATCCAGCCCATAGCCAGTCGCTATACCGACTACGCTACCACAGGCCCGTGGGATTATTTACCGATCATAGTATGAAGCAGGAAGCAAAAGTACGCAGTTAGTAACGAAATTGCCGGTCATGGTAGCCGAGCGGTCTAAGGCATGTACTGTTTTCGCTTCCTTGGAAACCGGGATCGTGGGTTCGAATCCCACTCAGGGCATGAATGTCTAGTTTGTGTGTATGCATTTTTCTGTGTTTGTGTACAGGTAGAGGCCTTGCGACGAGCTGATCACCCGCGCAAGGAGTCCTATCGAATGTGTAAGATCTAGAAACACCGAAGTGAACGGAGAAGTTCATGGAGGTAGGCGTAGGCCCACTGGGGCTGCAGTGCCAAGAAAAAAAGTAACGAAATTACTTAGTTAGACTTGTAATGCTCTGCTTTATGATAATGACGATTTATGTATACTGCGTGTATAGTGAGGTTTCTTTGCTTCGTAGTTTATTTAAGGACACTTAATTAGACCCGGTATGTAGCGCAGGTAGGTTGTTTATATGTAGAACTGACTGCAAAAGTAAAAGAGCTCCGCATCATGGGTTAGGTCTGTGTATGGGAGACTGGAGAATCCAGGCACAAGATGGAGGCGAGTCTCACATTCACGCTCAGCTCGCTTTTATCTCTGGAACAGAGTCCGTTATCTCCATTGAATTGGAGGATTGATGGACCCAAAGCTGCTCTACTGCCCCTAGCGGGAATCGAATCTAATTCTTCGGACGTCCATTCCATTCAACCTAGACTAAGCTATCCCAGCTCCAAACTGACTAAAAGAACGTATAAAATAGGTTAGCTAGGCTTTATTTTCCGATGTCGTACCGATAGCCGAATAACTATTATAATTCTCTGGTAATCGACTTTTGTAAGATGGCAGTTTATAAACATATCTGTATATTTTTGCCAATGTTGTATTGTTTCACTGTTTTTATTTGTTGGAATATGGAGAAAGTTGTAACGGTACCCACTATTGGTGTTATGTTTTGCAATTTAACAGCAGGGAGCCGAACCTGCTTCTGTTGTGGGCCGTAATATTTGTACTGTATGCTGATTTTCTTTGGTTCATGTGACCATCTTGGGGCCACTAGTGGTGAAAGACAACTTAATGAAGTCGAGTACGTTACTGCAACAGTGGGGAGGTTCAGTGCGGATTCGGTAATTGCGCCAGCAGCAAGAAAATTTGTGAACGTTTTGCAGATGCTCTATGAGTTTGCTTTTATTTGAAATCTGTTGTGAAAATATGTTGTTATGCATAAGTTTAGTTATAACTGACAAAGGTCATTTCCGTGCATGTAAAGAGTCGCATTCGAAGTACACCTCATTTTCACTACACTTAACCAATTTTGTAGCCCGAATGGGGAGAAGAGGAATGCATATAGGATACTGGTGGGAAAGTCAGAAGGAAAGAGACCACTGGGAACACCAAGACGTAGGTGGGTGGACAATATTAAAATGGATCTTATAGAGGTAGGATAGGATGGTATGGAATGGATTGATCTGGCTCAGGATAGGGACCAGTGGATGGCTCTTGTGAACACGGTAATGAACTTTCGGATTCCATAAAATGCTGGGAAATTCTCGAGTAGCTGCAGAATTGGCGGCTCCTCCAGAAGGGCTCAGCTCCGTGTGTATGTAAGTAAGTAAGAAGTTTGGTTGTTGAGTCAACATCTGCAAAATGAATTTCCTGAAGTACAAAGTGTACTTCAGTTTGTCTCTTCAGGTTTGATGATTATTTCACTTTGTCTAATGAATGCCTTGTTCTTAGCTTTGTTGGATTTCGATAGTCTCAGTTGCCCGAACACAGAGTGCGTAATAAATTTGCTTGGAATCGCGTTGACATTGTTAATTGCTATGCTCTGTTGCTCCATATATACGATGAAGCTTGCCCATTGCAGTACTCTGTTGCGTAGGGCAGTTGGTATTGGAAAATTAGTACTGCTTCATATTACAATTAGTAGGGAACACTACGATGGCTGACTGTCTCTCTCTCTTAACAGTTCTGATTTTACTGTAAACAAACGATTGAACATCATAAAACATTGTTTTTCTGCGGTCAGTTCACTATTTAAGATAATAATTATGACCTAATTTTAATCCACGCTTAGAATCTTCATAGTTTTCTTCAGTTACTCCGTGCCATTGTCTGGATATTACTTTAATTTCAATTCCTACCATATTTCCAGTTCGTTATTCACAATCCGTTTATGTTTTAATGACGCTATCAACACAGGCTTATCGATCTTTAAACGGTAAGAAAATTGGCGAATAATCGTTTGGAAAACATTTGGGAGGAAATGATCCTGGTCTCATAGAAGCAGTATCCTCGAATTTGCATGGAGGATTGAGAAAAACCATAATAGTCGTGTCAGGTTAACCGATGTCCCTGCCAAGATTCGAACCTAGCACCTCTCGAATAAAATAGCCTATACAAAATTACCACTACACCCGCCTTCTCTTTATTTTCGTCTGTCATCATTCGACTGCATATAGTCTGTGCTCCTGACGCTTCAAACAGAAAAATAATGTTACTTTAGCATCTTAATGTTGCATATGCTTAGTATCTACTTAAATATAATGATAGCTCATTTATCGAATTTATTTATATACAGAGTGATTTGTTTAAACGTAAGCCCGCGTCGTAGCTCAAGTGGTTAGTCGCTGGCTTCCCACCGCGGCGGCCCGGGATCGATCCCGGGTCTGGTCAAGTGGGATTTGTGGTGGACAAAGTGGCGCTGGGGCGGGTTTTCTCCGAGTAATTCCGTTTCCCATGCCAATCTTCATTCCACCAAATTCTCCATCATTAGAATCACCCGGGGCAGGCTACAATAGGCCAATCAGTGGCTGCCGTGCCGATTGGACCCAGCTGGACTCCACCCCCCCACTAAGCGAATTAAAAAAAATCGTAGGCCCAATATCTGTAATGTTAACGTCATGTAATAGAGAGGGTTATTTTGGCGAAACATTCCTAACATTGCCGATCACATTGTCCGCGCAGTCTGAAGCATGAACTGTTTTCTCGGGTGCTCTATTCCCCAAGTAGGAGCAACAGGAACAAGAGAGAGAGAGAGATCCCTAACATTGGGTTCTTGTTTAAAATAATCACCCTGTGTCTGTAGTGTTAATTAATTTCGTAACTGCAATGGGAGTAAATGAGCATCAAGACTAGTGAAGTGCGTTAAATCCCGAAGAAGTTAGTAACCAAGTGCCTACAGTCAGCGTTATTACGTTTGTTATTTCCAACTCAGATGCAGAAAAGGGGAGAGGGCTGAAACCGTTAAGTCAGAACAGCGGACAGGGGATTACAAAGTCCCTCTGAGGGTCGTTACTATGGAATCAGTTTCCTGGGATTGGCAATTTGATTCCTGGTTTCTCTAATTGGGTGGCTGTTGCCTGATTTCTCTGAAACGAACTTATGAATCAGATTCGTTGAATGCGGTTGGAGAATACTTAAATATCGAACCACTTTATTCAAAATTCTGTGTAGAAAACTGGGTTCGTGACGTTGCTTCGGAAACAGAAACGTGTTTGTTATCTGACTGCAGTTTCAAATTCGCTTAAGGTCCCTTGAAGTTATCGTTTTTGGTGGGGGTTTAACCTTATCTATGTGTAATTTATTTTTTAAAACGAGGTGGATAGCGAAGCGGTAACGCTGTAGAATCGTATTTTGGAGGTGCTCGGTTCGAGATCTGGCTTGTACACAGGCTATCCTGATTGAGGTCCTCGTCAGATCCTTGAATACCTCCAAGAAATGCAAGGATAGGACCTCTTTTAGGTCACGGTCGCTTTATTCCAGATTTTTTCAAATTTAGCAATCATCAGTGACGTCACCATTCGACGCTATCGCTCAGCACCTGAAAGCGATGTGAAATACTCATTTTAGCCCACCTGCCTTATTTTAAAAAGTAAAAGTAGGCTTATGCGATCAGCACACTGTCTGTATGTTTGTGTATCATAGCACATTATATCCTCTCAACAGCCTACTTCATAAATCCCTACAATTAATATGTGTATCTATATGTGTATTCCCTTATCGTTGCTAGGCAACAGCTCAGTAAGAACATTATAGCGGCAATTAATACACGCAACAGTGGATGAATTGTTTAGACGTCGGTTTTTCCGTGTCGTGTCGAAGAAAAATAGGCGATTAGTTCTTCCCAGACCTTCTTGTTTTAGAGTATAATTTGTTATGTCATTTTAGCGCGGAGCAACTTTCTTTGCGAGTGCCCCTCTGCCTCTCAAGTCTGCATACGGTGACTTTGCATTAACGGCAGTGGGGCTCGCCCCTCTGCACAGGTGGATGTATTTTTTTTTTGTTTGAAAGAAATATTGACGAATGCAACTTGTAATTACGATTACCATGTTTATAGCCCCTTATCTATCGCTGTTTCTTGAAAAGTTTTTTCCAAATACTTCACTAATCCCGGGAGCCGGGATACCTTTTCTTTAATGTTAGTGCGGTGGGACAAAGTCCCTTGTACTGCGGCCACTTCTGGCCTATTGTACCAGCCCCAGATGATAGGTGAGGGTGATTGTGGAGCAATTGGTGGAATGAAGATTGGCAAGGGAAACCGAAGTACTAAGAGAAATCCTCCCCAGCGCCACTTTGTTCACCACAAATCCCACTTGACCAGATCCGGGATCGAACCCGGGCCGCCGCGGTGAGAAGCCAGGGACTAACCGCTTGAACCCGAGGGATACCTTCACTTTTTTTTAACCATTATACGTCTGAAGTGTCCTCTTTCCTTTCTTATTTTGGATGTATTTACCTGAACATTCGTGCTACATGTGTCTTACATCGCATCATCCTGATGTTTTGTGAAGAGCTCAATTTGTGAAACTCTTTGTTATATAATTTTCTTGATCCTCGTATTAGTTTCTCTCTGACAATTTCTCTCCTCAGGACGTCATCCGGAAACGCCCTCAGTCTGTATGGAATCGAAGATTTCCGCGGCGGTGACTCTTCAAGAGTTCTGTCTCCTCGGATGTGACACTTATAAGCCTGATCTAGTAGAAGCTGACCGGCGTCTCAGAGTAACGTAGTGCCTCCATTTTCAGGATCGAAGATGAAACCAAAACAATCTAGCAAGCAGCAGTTTTATACTTGCTGCCACCTTGCTAGAGCTTCCTGTTCCACCCTGAAAATGGAGGCATTAATTTCCTCCTGAACGTTCATAATCTTCTTCCAGGCTTACATCAGGGTCTGCAGCTATGCTCTTCGCTTGAAAGGGGAGCCCAGTTCCTATAACTTCACGAAACAGTGAACTGACACATCGTCTTTAAGACGAGTACAGTTTTCTAAACTTAGTTTCTTACCAGTTTATCTGGTCCAGCTGTAGTGAGGAAACTCCTGTCTCGTAAGTTTTGTGGCGAGGAAACTGAGTACGAACCGCACTCCATACAAAGCTGAACACTGCATTCCTGTGACGCCGGCAGCAAGTCATAGTGTCTAGTTTACCATGGTCACGCAGCTTCTGTGGGTTAGCCAGCTTAGCCAATTTGGGGAACGAAAGCGAAAAGACATTTTTTTTAACTCAGTGGGAACAATACCGGGTGGGTTGAAAGTAAGACCACATTTAAAATTTCTTTCCCGCTTCTGCAGTAATATGTGAATAAAACTAAACAAGGGGTGTACCTTTTTTTTTTAGTGTTTTAAATTTTATTTTATTTTTTACCGAGTGTCTAGAAGTGTGCTCCAGTAGTGTCCATAAGTGTTTGAAGTTGTTTTAGTAGTCGTTGCTTTCACGGGCATGCTTCGCCTGTTCCACTTTTTACTCTTGAGTTCACCCCCCCCCCTCTCTCCATTGAACCCGTGCAGGAGATATTTATGTATTTTCTTTTTTGTTAAGAATTTTTTCTAACACCCGTCTGTTACAGATCCGCGATGTAACACCCAAGTGACTTCACAGATTGCAAATAATCGCCTCGCTTTCTGACCTAAGGCGAGTGCTAATGTCCTTTTGTTTTCCCTTACAAATCTGCAGCCCGTCGTTTCGTAACAAGTAGATCGGGTGAAACCTGCCCTAATTGAAACTGCTTTCCATTTATTATTATTTATTTAAACTTGATCCCACACAATGGAAGTTGTCAGCCTTTCGCAAGAGTAGGCTTTGTCAGTGTCCTCAGAGTCTTTATATCCATTTATATAAAAAAAAAGCATAAGTCTTCAGATAGTGTATGCTAGGCGTTACCTGTTTAATGCTTTCTTTTTAATGAATACTTACAGTGGTGCCAAATTTTGTTTTTCTGTTCTACAAGCTCTTCGCGCTTCTGCTCAGAACATAATTCTTCACATTCATTGGGGTTCGGAATAGTTCAGTCGGCATAACGACGGGCGTGGTTTGATTCCCAGCAGGTTAAGATTTTTCTCCACAGCATCAAGACCGACCCTAGGGCCCACTCAACCTCCATTCCATTTGCGTTCTGGCTTCTGCCTACAGAAAATACATGTCACATGACAGCTACCTACTGTTGTGATGACGTCATTGCACCTGCGCGGAAGTATGTTTACTGTTGCCTGAAGCGAGATTCATAACCCCGTTCTGTTGTTGCGTGTCGTACCGTGTGTGTTTCCCGGGCGTTGCCTAGCAGTTGATTTACATATCACATTATATATGCTTCTGCAGTTACTTGTGCTTTTGCTGCTAAAGTGTTATTAGTTTTAGATATTAGATATTACCGGTGGATTGATCACCGCAGTCGCCCTAGTTTCCGGTCTCCCTGTTGCTCTGTCTCTACGAAACAGAACACTTACTGCAAGAAGAGGTCTGGTAATTTCATTATGGGTAACCCCTTGCCTTACTTTATTGGCCTTCGGATTTATAATCGTTCGATTGGCGTTACTTTTACGCGTTTAATAAAAAGTAGGTTGAAAGTCGAAATGTTAATGTTCTTAACACTGAAGACACTGTAATAGCTTTCTGAGAAATTCGAAGTTTATAAATATATATTTTGAATAAACGAAATGAAATATGAGTGCGAAGTGTTAATTAAAGTTCTGTGTGTGTGTGTGTGTGTGTGTGTGAGAGAGAGAGAGAGAGAGAGAGGGAATAACAGGAGGATGGGGGAAAACACAGTTATGAGATTTGTGATTTGAATTTATTTGTGGCTTGATTAACGACCCACTCAAGACCTCAAAACAGGCCCACATAGAGGGCGTCCGGCAGGGTCCTTTGCACCTGGCCTCTGGCCTAAGTTTGCACCACACTCGAATTCGATTGAAAACATTAAAATAAGTAAACAAGAACACGAGAGTTTAGTTTAATCGAATTGTTGACTTATTATTCTTTGCCTTTCATCGATGATGGAAAATTTATTTTTAAAGTATTTCTGAAATATATTAATGTAGGTATATGATATTCGGAGTGGGGTGATGTCCCCATATTTGTGATCGGTCTGGGATCTATCTCACCTCACCCAGGCCTGTCTGATTATATAGGGTCGACTTTCGCAGCCTTTACCCGAAGGGACTAAGGAAAACTATGAAAAATTATAGGATATCAGTTGTCCGGGCCGAGATTCGAACCGGTCACCTTTTTTTTTTTAATTCGCCTAATGGGGGGGTGGAGTCCAACTGGGTCCACGCGGCACGGTGGCCACTGATTGGCCTATTGTAGCCTGCCCCGGGTGATTATGATGATGGAGAATTTGGTGGAATGAAGATTGGAAGGGGAAACCGAAGTACTCGGAGAAGACCCGCCCCAGCGCCACTTTGTCCACCACAAATCCCACTTGACCAGACCCGTGATCGAACCCGGGCCGCCGCTGTGGGAAGCCAGCGACTAACTGCTTGAGCTATGGCGCGGCCTTAACCGGTCACCTTACGACTACAAGTCCAAAGCGTTGATACTTAAGCTTTTTTTTCCCCCACTAGCTCTACAACCCCTTTGGGCCCTGGCCTCTGATTTTTCAGTTTCATGATCATTTTACAAACGATCGGACTCCTTGGGCGGGTGATCAGCTCGTCGCAAGGCCTCTACCTAAACAGAGGACAACAGAAACACAGAATAAACACACACACACCAAACGTCAATGCCCTGAGTGGAATTCGAACCCACGGTCCAGGTTTCCGAGTAAGCTAAGAAAATAAATGCCTTAGACCCCTTGGTTACGTGACCCGCTTAAGCTAGTTAACCTCATGATTTGTATGGCGCATGAAATATTGTCTTAGTAAACGCATCAAGGAAAACCGGAAAGGCACGTCATAGGAACGCATAAGGGTTATGAGAAATGTGTGGAATATTTTTTGTCCGAAATCCTGGAAGATATAAGTCATTTGGAAGACCTAGGCATAGATTATAGGATAATATTAAAAACTTAATGTGATAGGATGTGAGATTGTATACTGGATTTATCTGACTCTGGATGGGTTCCAGTGGTTTACTGTTTACCATAGAAAGTGAGAAATTAGCAGAACTCAAGGATGACTGTACATTGTGCTCTATATTGTGGCGCTACACTATTTTGAATTATTTAAATGATCAAGGTTTTGATCTTTTTATTTATTCGATTTAAATTAAATTGAGAATTAAAATTGCTGAACCTTTGCTATTATGGCTGTGTAGGTTGATAATTCTTTTGTTGTATGCTGTCTTAAGCCATGAGTAATTTGTACTGAACAGTTTACATGCCATGTTGCACCGTAGAACACTGCGCTGGTGAAGAGAAAAGAAACACACAATTGAATTGCTTATATAGGTCACTGATTCTTACAGGCAATTCCATTGTTTTGTCCGCCAGGGTTAGAAATTGTTCAGATGAACATGAATCGTCAAAGTATGACTACTAATGACATAACGGATCGTGATCACGTGTTCTAGTTCGTGGCGGACTAGTTTAACAAAAGACTGCCCTAAATACGTTTGTGCAAGTCTGAATAATGACGCTGTGATGTGTTGAAACGTACATTGGTTATAATGCAGGGATAGACGAACCTTTCCCATACACATTGTATGAGGTTCTGTGAAAGTGTACTAAATTGTCCTGCAAATGGCCATTGTTTTGTTTCATGGATATGCATATCTGTATGAACATTTAGGTGTTAATGGGTGCTTGTTTGTAATGAAACTGCCAGTCGTACAGTTAATTATATAAAACAGCGTACGCGAGTGATTAAAACTAAAAAAATTTCGGTGCTGTTACATTTTGAACGTTTCTCGATAAATGTAAAAAAATGTATAGGATTTGAGGGTTTCACAACAATGGCTATGAATGATTCTGTGTTCTGGGATGTAGCGCCGTATAATACGCTGAAAATCGGCCGACGTTTCAAAGGAACCTGCTTCACGCTGGTTTCTTGTTTGATTTATTTTTCGATCCTCAAGTTAGAGCCGATATGTTCCTCCGAAACGTCGATTGACTTTCAACGCACTACGCAGCGTCATATCGCAGAAGCTAAAACTCTTCGTGGTTAAAATAATTTCTTATCTCGGAATTCGAGTACAATAATAAAATTACGACATATTAAATTCCACATGGCTCCATTAGAATAGGAATTTATATCTGAGCGGTCTCTGTATAATACGTACTCTTGGACCCTTTTTACAGTTCGTTAATTTTTTTTTCGAGGCATTTAAAACAATTTTATTGTTAAACATATGGACATAGAGCGACGTTCTTCTTAGTTGTATTATAATTTACAGCCATATAAATTGCTTTTCTTTATGCTAAGTGCTACATGTATATCCACAGAAATGGCGATAATTGTATTATATTTTTATGCACCAGTTTCAATCATTAGGCAGAGTAAAAGTAAAAAGGTAAAGCTATCCCTGTAACAGACCCTAGAGGCCCGTAGGTTTGTGAAATGTTGAGGTTCCCACATTTTCTAGATGGCGTTAAGATTGTCAGTCTCATGCACCGTTCATCCTTAACCCCCAAGAATATTTTTGATACTCATTTCTGTTAGAGGCTGAGTTGACCCCAGGGCCATAGTGCGCCTAGAAGGATTAGGTAAATTGAAAAAATCCACCTCATCGGGATTAAATCCCGCGACCTTCCGGCTTGTAGCTTAGTGCCTCAACCAACTACGCTACCGCATGCCCCCATTAGCCAGAGGACTGTTGATATACCTTTATAATAGTTCTGTCCATTGTTTTTAAGGTCATGCTTTTACTTCTCTTCAATCGGAATACTTAAATGATCGATTTTTCACTCTTTGTTACTGAATGAATTGTCCGACATCTTCTGTGCTATTACGTGCTGTTAAACTCTGTCAACTTCGGAGGTAGTATAGCTCCGTCCGTGCAGAAGCTGAAGTCAGTCCACGGTGTAATTATTCCACAAATAGCGTTTAGCTATATCAGGCTTGAAACAGCATTGGCCGACAATGACATCAGACGTTTTCTCCTCCATACAGCATTGGCAGTCAGTCACTTGTTGGCCAGGCTAATTTTCAATTTCATGTTTCGTTTGCGAACGCTGCTCCTTTCGACACACTACGTCTGTGTACTGTCGACCTTGTGAGCTTAGGAATTCGTGGCGCTGTGAGGGTCTCGCAACCGTGCTACATTCTTCTGCTCGTGTTAAGACCAGATACGTCATACACAGGCTGGACCCAGGGTCATTAAGTCGCGGCTGCACTATAGGCTGCTGGCTTGACGACCGAGAAATTGAGATGCGATTCCTGCCATGTGTAAAAGATGTTTCTCAACAGTTTCTACGCCAGAATCAACCAGTCTCCTGTCCTGACCTTGACGTCACACTGTTCACTCACTTACATCGACTGTCGAGGTTAAGAATGGGACACGGGATCGAACCCGGACCGCCGCGGTGGGAAACAGCGACTAACCGCTTGAGCTATGGCGCGGCCCAATAGCCCTTCTCTATAATGGCGAAAGCAGGTGCTATCGGTTTCCGTAAGTTATACGCGTGCAATGTAACGCATTTGGATCTGACGTCTTGTCTGCTCCATGTAATGAGAGTTTAGTTGAATACTCAGCACTGCAGACTGAGAGTTTGAAATATGGCAAATGTTTCGTTGTACTAGAACCGGAAAAAGAAAAGGTTACATTTTTGTTCCATGCAGGGATTTGTTACTCCACCTAAAATGAAGGCCGCAGTAAGAATCTCCTTTACACAAACACGCAAAATGTGCTAAACAGTGAAACGTGACTTTTATTTAATAGCTGTGAAGCTATGAATATGTCCGAGCAGTGGAAGAGACGTCTGTAAAATGATCATGAAATTAAGAAATGAGCCCTGTGCTCCTAAGTGAGAGCAAGAGGAGAGAAAAACAAATGGAATAGGCCTCTTCGTGTTTTGCAGGTAAAGAATAAGATTTTTTTTTTTTTTAGAAAGTTAAATGTCCGAAAAGTTTCAGCATTCTCTCTCAGTTTGGCAGTAAGTTTTCAGCGTACAAAGTTTAATTTACGAACACTGTTAAAGTTTATGTTTTACGTTATAATATTTCTACACTTAGTGAATTTTTCTGAACGGATTGGTATAGCCGTAACGCTTGTGACTCACATTTTGGAGGTACTGTATTCGTGTCTTTTCTTGGGCACTGGCTATCCTGAGTGGCATTCTTCGTGGCTTTCCTTAGCCCTCTCAGACAAATACCTAGTTAATACATCAATTAGGCCACAACCGCTTCCTTGCGTATCCTTTGCAAATTATCGTTCTCCTATTCATGCAACGCTGAACTATTGACAGCGTTTGCAAAGTAACCAACAAAATTATTCATTTACTAAATCTCATTTGTTCTTTGTCTTTCAGGTAAGAGGACCGTTCCTTTCATTCTGTGGCGGTGTTCATGTTGCTCACAGCAACAGAGCAATAGAAGAAACTGGTACGTAGAATCTCTTGTAGTGTTTTTCACTTTTGAACCACGTGTCCTAAATAACGAGTTCTATGTTGCTGAACTTAAGAATTTTTCTAATCATTGTCCACACAGAATAACGAAAGAATAAACAAATAATATAACTGAATTATTGTATGACTAAAATTTATTTCGGTAAAAGTGTGTCAACTTAAAGCACTGATGTCTGCAACACATTTAACTCTATTTCTGTTGTACAGTGTTATAATATTTAAGAGAATAGGTGCTTCGCGCAGGTCGTATTGGGCCCATTCGGCCCAATTGCTTGTTGAATAAACATTTTCTTACATTGTCACTTCATAAAGCTTGTGTTTTCAGCCTTCGAAAGCTGGGAGACGACACCGTAGTGTCGAAGCGTGTTACCCATTTTTGTGAAACTGGAGTTGTTTGACTGAATTTATATTGTTTCACAAGACTGGTATTATACTGGACCTGATCTTATTTAAAACTTCAATTAAAGAGCTGTTTCAGTTGAAATAAATTGATAGATTACTATTTCAAATGAGTTCGCAATTTTTATTAAGTAGTTTCTTTTGAAAAAAAAATTTGAATTGAAAAGTCTGAATTGCTTGTTGCTGAAAGCAGATCTGTGTTGAGTTCATCCATATATGTCAACAGCAAATGCTGGCACTAAGCCGATATCGCTCCGGCGTAAGTGCGAAGTTTGTAAAGGCTGTATGGTTAATATCAGTTTGACAGCTTCATATTGGTGACTGAATAGCCTTTAGTCGTTGCCGTTCTGTTGCCTCACTACTTGGTGTGACATTTTCAAACTAACACCTGTTCAGAAAGAGGAATCACATGTACCTATGTATAGTCTATCAGAGGTAGAGGGCAGAGTTGTCGGACTTCAGTATGAAAACGTACAAATGTATTTCATAAACGCTGAAGCGCTGAAAACCCAGCAGAAAGCCAGTGTGGTACCTTCAGGTTTCATAAACGTGGGAAGTATCTGAGCGAACTGTGTAACAGAAAACAACAGGGGGACAGAGCAAATAAAAACAAATAAGCAAAACAGAGATGAACAGAAAATTAAAAACTTCTTCTTGCTGCCTAAAATGAAGGTAAACTTGTCCCTGTGCTTAATTAATTAATCTCTACGCCAAGAAGGCCTATGGGGAAGTGGATATATAAATCTATGCTTACTTGACCTCGGCACTGGTTGGAGGTGAGTGGCCAACTTCACGCCCTGGCCCGGGACAGAGCCCCTGGTTCCCATCGTATAAGAGATTGGGTGGACCCCAGGGCAGGTCTGGATGACCTGAAGAGGAGAAAATTCTTGATCCTACCGGGACTCGAACTCTGACCTTTCGGTCATTTATCAAATATCCAGCTGTTATACCGACTGAGCTATCCCGGCTCTTACTGCCTAAATTTACGGATGTGAAAATAATTTATGTGAATGTATATTTTTTTTTATTATTAAGTGCGAAATTATGTAACGATGCAGTACTTTGCGCTGTGAACCGGGACAGCGCAGTCGGTATAACGACTGGCTACTGGCTGGGCGATCGAGGGGTCGGAGTTCGAGTCCCGGTGGAGTTAAGAATTTTACACTTCTCCATGCCGTCGAGACCGGCTCTGGGGTTCACCCAACCTCGTATGCAATGGGTACGTGGGGATCTTTCTCCTGGGGTAAAGCGGCCGGGGCGTGAAGCTGACCACTCACCTCCAGCTAGTGCCGAGGTCAAGAAAACGATCTATACACCCACTCCCCTATACCCCTTCATGGCGTAATGCTTAATTAGTTAAGCGCAGAGACAACTTTACCTTTTACCTTTACCAGAATTTTGAACGTCTCGAGAAAATCCCTGCCTCATAGAGCTCTGCTCTTCTATCGCGATTTATTCGGTTTTAATCTGAGCGAGAGAACTGTGTTTATATCGTACATTTCTCTCAGTGATAATACTTCTGCCCTACAGTCGAGAGGTTCACGTTTCGAATCTGGAGTTAGGTCTGTTGCTGTCCTGAATGAGGGTGCTCTATATGTTTCTTGGCTGTTCCAAGTGAATTTCGGGATAGTGCCTTGATATAAGGCGTTACCAGCTACGGTTCATTCACTGTCTATAGAAATACTCTACGGTGTATTTCCAGTCAGTTTCAGGCAACTTCTGCAGCTGTTACACAACCAACAACCACGATCCTCGATTGAAATTAGTTACGATTTTTCATGAATGTCTGCAGGCGAATGCTGATATAATATTTCCACTTTCTTTTTCCTTCCATATCCCTTGCAGTTCGTAATTCATCCATGATCCATGGTCACCTTATTTCATTCCACGCTGCTCGCTTCTGTAATTAATGGAGACTCTAAATCATGAGAAATTCAGAATAGCTCAGTCGGTAAAGAAAACGGCTACGAGATAAAGCAAGTATGTGATTACAAAGAACGTGGAAAGGTTCTTACTTTATCTGTTAATTGTTTGTTCAGTGACGCTGTCTGGAAGTCTGACTAGAAGGCGTCGAATGGCCGGATGATTAGTGAATTGTAAAGAATTTGGAAGGAAACGTCATGATCGCATTTAAGATTTTATAGGGGGAATGAGAAAAATCAGTCAGGATATCCTCTGCCCCGCCCGAGATCCGAACCTGTGTCATTTCCTGAACAAAAGACCAGTCCAGTATTATAGTTCAGTTTTGTTCAGATGAAGTAATGACATTGCTCGTACGTGTGGGTGGATATTGGCATTACAAGCTGTAATTACAAGAGAGACTTCCTCGCGTTAGGAAGAAACTAAAGTAAAGCTGTTTCTAGCAGAGCGTGTCTATGAGGGCAGCAAAAACCTGTGCTTCTGCAGAGATGCATCCGACAGAGCGTAACTCTCTGTATCGTTTAATTACCATAAGGTGTTTTCACTTCCAGCGCCCTCTGGTAGACACGGCGAAATCTACGGAGTAGGCGCCCTCCACTTACGCGAAGATTATTAGTGATTTCGTGGTATTTAGACAATGGTATTTTTTTTTTAAGAATGCCGTCTTCTGGGATGTGGCGTCCTGTAAATATTGTGTAAGCCGATGTTTCGGAGGAACGTATCGCCTCAATCTTCAAGATAGAAACCTACTCACTCTGGTTCCTCGCTCGCGGATTTTTATATTCTGAAGCTGGAAACTTTGGTTTACAGAATATCTACACGGCGCCACATCCCAGAAGACGGCATTCTTCATGGTCACCGCCGTGAAAACCTCAAATCTTAGACAATTATATTTTTTGTTTCCTCGTGTTGCACTTCGCAAGTTGAGTCTCTGATGTAGTTAAATTAAATTATCAGGCTTTGTCTTGTTAAGTGATGGAAATATGATTATAATTTACTTACTTACTCATGAAGCTGAGCCCTTCTTGAATAGGAGCGAAATCTGCAGCTACTCAAGAACTTCCCAGAATTTTATGGAACCCGAAGGTTCATCACCGTGTTCACAAGAGCCCTCCATTGGTCCTTATCCTGAGCCAGATCAATCCATATCATCCCATCCTATCTCTCTCAGATCCATTCCAATATTTTCCATCCACCCACGCCTTGTTCCCCCACGAATACAGATTTTAGTCATTTTACAATGAAGACATTATGGCATGCAGTACAGTAGTTTAACGTGCATAAAGACACCTGAAAATGGCACATTAGTGCTGAAACATGTAGCGTGGAAGTGAAGAATAAAGGGAAAAAGTGTATGCACTGTAAGACGGTCAGCATAAACCATGGACATGAATCAGTGTAACAGGACGCTTAAATATAACCCAGATCAATCCAATCCATACCATCCCATCCTATCTCTCTAAGATCCATTCTAATATTGTCCGCCCACCTATATCTTGTTCTTCCCAGTGGTCTCTTTCCTTCTGGCTTTCTCAACAATATCCTATATGCATTCCTCCTCTCCCCCATTCGTGCTACATACCCTGCCCACCTCATCCTCCTTTACTTGATCATTCTAATTATACTTGGAGAAGAGTACAAGTTATGAAGCTCCTTATTATGCAGTTTTCTCCATACCCCAGTCACTTCATTCCTCTTCGGTCCAAATATTCTCCTCAACACCCTGTTCTCAGACACCCTCAGTCTATGTTCCTCTCTTAATGTCAGATACCAAGTTTCACACCCATACAGAACCACAGGAAAAATTATAGTTTCGTATGTTCTAATTTTTATGTTTTTGGACAGCACACGAGAAGAGAAAAGGTGCTGGACTGAACGGTAGCAAGCATTACCCGAGTATATGATTATGATTGGTATGCATTTATTTTTCGAAAGAGGGTATTATGTCCTATTTTAAGGCAGGACTATTATTACATCATTTGCTTAAAGAGACTGGGGAGAACTACTATTGTCAGGATAGTAAGTTGCCGGGCCGAAATTTCGAAGTGTACGCAGGTCTGGAGCGGTTTCGCCACACTAACTTGCTCCTGGTGCTGGTGGAAGGGCGCCTCTCATTCTTGTGCCCATTCTCTACGTCCTGAGCGAGGGTAACTCAGATTTCTCGAGCTGGGAAAGAAGGGGTCATGTCCTGTTTGAAGCTGTTACCTTGTTAGTAAAGCACAATTTACTAAGTAGGTAGCCCCGTGGAGCTCAGTCCATTTTATGAAGTTCGCTTAGTGAGGGTGGAGTCCAACTGGGTCCACTCGGCACGGCGGCCACTGATTGGCCTATTGTACTTGCCCCGAGTGATTATGATGATGGAGAGTTTGGTGGAATGAAGATGGGCAGGGGAAACCGAAGTACTCGGAGAAAAGCTGCCCCAGCAGCAATTTGTTCACCACAAACCCCACTTGACCAGACACTGGCTCGAACCCGGGCCGCTGCGGTGGGAAGCCAGCGACTAATCACTTGAGCTATGGCGCGGTCATTTTATATAGTTAATAGTTGTTCAGATGCGTAGAAATTCCCAGGATATTATGAAGTCTGAAAGTTAATTTGCCTTGATCTCAGTGGCCCGTCACTGGTCCCTATCCTGAGCCACATGAGTCCATTCCACATCCTCCACCATATTTCTTTAAGTGTAATGTTATTACCAAACATTAGCCTCCCATCTACTCCTTTTTTTATATATTAATGCCTTTCATTCAGGTTTTCCTCCAAAACATTTATATGCCCTTCTGTTCCCTCTCATGCATGCTACATGCCATTTTCATCTCATTCTTCTTGATTTGATAATTGTAATAATATTTGGCGAGGAGTTCAAATTATGAAGCTCCTCATTATGCAGTCGTCACGAGTCTCTTAAGGTCCAAGTATTCACCTCAGCACCCTGTTCGGAACCATCCTCTGTCTGTGCTCTCGCCTTAATGTGATACCAAGTTCCACATCTATACAAAACTGCACCTGCATGCTTTAGTCTTTTTGTTTCTAGAAAGCAGACGACTCTGAACTGAATATTGAATGCACGGTTACTGAAAGAAGTGGAGCAGCTGTTACGAAAGGATTCATTGTGTTACGCTGATGCAGTGCGAATGGGGAAATGGAGGAGATACGATCAGGAACCACTGAAGAATTTATTGAGAGAACATTAGAAATGCCAGTGAACTGAAATTGACAGTCCCACCTCCACTTCACGAAGCTGAAATCGTGCCTTATTTATACTTCCTAATAACAGTAGCAGTGAAATCAAATTTGGTTCATTTTCGAGTTAGATATTTTAATGTAGGTTTCTGATAATAGGGCATCAGATGTAACTGATTTAATATTCACAACTTATTTTAACTGTATTAACCTCCGACTCTTGATTTCTATAACTGTTGGAAGTCCCTCTATGATGATATATTAACGACTGATGCTCAACAACATATGTAAAGTAATTGCTTTATAAAGTCGGCTGTGTCTTCCGATGATGGCCAATAATAGTCGAAATATGTGAAAGAAAATTTCTTACTTACTGCCATTAAATTAATTACGCTTGACGGAATTCTACGTAATTATATATTGACGTGTACCGTATAATGATTCGGGATGGCTCTTGAAAAATCTACAACATAAAATATTGTAGCATGCAGGCCCGTTACTATGTAATGACTCTCCAAACAACGGTAGTTGCTAGGTAATGGCCGCAACAGATTCCTTGCATGCAGCATTGGACTAACTGGGAAGCGGTTTTCTCTACGCGGCCCACGCAACACCTACATGACGTGACAATAGAATGGCTGTTGGGAGAGGTGTTTTCTATGCGTTTCGTGCCGAGATGTTGTAAGCAGGACAAGTCTGGAGTTCGGGTAGTTGTGAGACATTCTCCGGTCAGTAAGGACGTGAAGACCAAAGTTGAGAGATCCACGGCGTTGAAGCCGTTACCAAACAACGACTGGGGAAGACATATCAGACTGAGAAATCTTAGTGCGTGCTGTAGTGAACTGCAGAGTGTGTGATTTAGTAGTAGAACTATAACTATCTTGTAGTTTCGATCTGTAAGCGTTCAGTGAATCCAGTTACCAATTCAAACTCCGTCTGTAGTCGCTAATATATATGACAATATTTCCGTTTCCGACGTTAAATGAATCGAATTGAATTGTCATTCTGTTATGACATGTTATTGACACGTATATAAAAGGGTTTATTTGGGAATTGCTCTCTAATACGATGATTAACATGTAATGGTCCATATCCCGCCATTTCATTTACGTACCTACCTACCTACCTACCTACAACTCGGCGCTACAGCCCTGGGTGAGCCTTGGTCTCCTCCACAACCAGTATCCACAACCAACGCATGCTGACATAGGAATGGATCCACGTATGGATAAACGAGGCTGGTTGTTAGGTTTCTGAACAAATTTCTTTTTACATGATGAATTCGTTAGCCCCGTGCCCAACCCCCAACCTGGAGGACCAGGATATCTCTCTTACCCCGAACTCTACCCTTTGACCTTTCCGGCATGTGTGACCCTATCGGTTATTAAACTACCGCCGGCATATCTTTCCAGGTCACAGAGTCACGCAAGCCCCACAACCACTACAAAGTGGAGACAACTTTGTGTGTGGTGGAGGGGAGTCATAATTTTAGGCGTAGAAATTCATGCTGATGATAAGCTATAAATAGGTCGAAACATGTAGCATACCCCTATACGTAATATAGAGCTAAGTGATAAAATCATATATCTTTTGACTTCTTATGAAGGATACCTGTTTATGTTGTGTTGACGCTCTGCGTGATTAGTAGAAATACTAATCAGTTCTGTATTGTATTCTGCTCTCTGGTTGCAGCTCGCAATTCCATTGGCCGGTCCGTATGACACCTGCGTTAAGGAACAGCCTATCACCTTCTAGCGGTTCAGTTGACTAATCGAAACTACGTTAGGCGTGTACTCCCCGAGATTGAAATTGTTTGTAGCAGTTTCTGTAATCTGGGAGTTTACAAAGGAAAGTGACAAGATGAACCTTGCTTCCCTGATGCTACTCTTCTGCGTCAAAGCCAATTTTAATCCTCGTCCTTAAAAGTTATTAGAAAAGAAGTACATTCTGTGAGTGGTTGCTTCTGTTTCCCTGGATAGACATTACAGGGTCAGCCGTGAAACCTTTGATTCGCATGGCTTTTGTTGTCTTAACGAATTCTCTTCTACGCAGTATTATGCTTTCAACTTTAGAGACTGAACTATCCAAATTCAGTTTTCAGTAGCAAGTGAAGATTGTGTGATAAAGAGAAATTCAAATTTCAGACACTGAAATTTTATTTAAGGTTTTAAGTCCCGGTGAGGTCATTGGATTTTTTTTTCAGTTGACCTAATCCTTCCAGCCGCATTATGGCCCTGGGATTGACCCAGCCTCTAACAGAAATGAGTACCAGGAATTAATGAAATAATTTTCCTGGGGAGTAAAGCGCGGCAGGCCCGTAAGGCTGACCACCTTACCGCCATCTTTGAGCCGATTGTCTAGATAATGTGGGACCCTCAACATCTCGCAACCTTCACGGCCTGTTACAGAGATAACTTTGCTTGTTTTTTTACTCACCTAAAGAGGGGATAGCTCAGTCGGTGTAGTGACTAGACTACAAGGCTGGATGACCGTCCTTTGATTCCTGACAGGGCAAGAGGCTTTTCTGTTGTCCGTAGGGTCCAGGCTGACCCTGAGACCCACCCAGCCTCTTGTGCAATGGGTACTGGGGCCTGTTTCCCCGGGGGTAAAGCGGCAGTGAAGCTGACCACTCACATCTAGTGCTGAGATGAAAATTGGTGGAACTATGACTCCACTCCCCCTTACGCTTTCATGGCATCGTCGTGAATTACATAATTAAGTGCAGGGATAACTTTACCCTTACCTTATATTCTAAAGTAATATCCTCTCTGGATAAGATGCTTTTATTGATATGCTGTAGATATTTTTGACCCTTTGTTTATGCATATCAAAGAAGGAACGTTACGTAGGCACGGCATACTTTCACGACCCTGACTACGACTTTTTTTTTACTGATTCTCTTGTCGCATGAGACGTCATATAGCCTATAGACGGTCCCATTCGTGTTGGAGAAACAGGGATTATGTTTGCGTTAGAGTGTACAGGTTCTGCTTCCGTTTTCATGTCATTAGTTCTCATTACACTAAGCGATATTCGTGTTTTTTTCTTCACTATGGCGCTACAGCCTCAATTTGGGCCTTGGCCTACCTCCATGAAACTCTCCGTTTTACTTCGGTTTACTAGATCTTAGACATTCGGTATGCCTCCTTGGGTGGGTGTTCATCTCGTCGCAAGGCCTCTATCTGTACGCAGGACAACACAAACACAGAATAAACACATACACAAACACCAAACATCCAGTACTTTGTGCGGGATTCGAACCCACGATCCCGGCGTCTGAGCGAACGACGACAGTATATGCCTTAGACCGGCGATATTCGTGTTACTGTTTTTGTTTCCGATAGGAAAGTCAAAAGGTCCGAACCGAGAACCGTCTTGTTACTGAGTGTCCATGCTGATCGGTATTGTTGCCTTGTTCCCTAGGCTGTAGCGTCCTTCAGTTACCGATCATTCTGTACGCTAAACACGACTTGCCGATAAGTGTGAATTTTGATGTTATCGAACGCTGAGGTAACAGCGAAAGGAGGCTACAGTAGTGGTACTTGTGGTCGCTATGAAAGGCGAAGTGAAGGCGCACAATCTTCTTTCAGTATAATCTACTTACGGTTTTTGTGTTTCCCCACTGTCGCCATAACAACGCAGATTATATGTAAGACGCCGTTATCGTAGTAACGAAAGTTTTATGTTTGATAAATGTTTTTTTAACTCATGCTTATTTTTATGTCATTTTTCTTCTCCAGTCAGGGTCTGAAAGCACGAATCCTTTTCGAATTACCAGAACATCGCATACAATTCATGCAGAACCTTACATGGCGCAGTGATTCGTTGGCTTCGTTCTAGAAGCCAACCTTGGTCCTGGGCCGTCCACCCAGGTACCAGATCATTGATAAACGCTTGAGAAGTTAATAGTTGCTCACCTAGTCAAGAAATTTACAGCATTTTATGGAACCTAAAGGTTCATTAGGGCATACACTGTCTTCGCTCGCTTGGAAACCGGGGTCGTGAGTTCGAATCCCACTCAAGGCATGGATTTTTATTTTGTGTGTGTGTTTTTCTGTGTTTGTGTACAGGTAGAGGCCTTGCGACGAGCTGATTACCCGCCAAAGGAGTTCTACCGAATGTCTAAGATCTAGTAAACCGAAGTGAAGCGGAGAGTTTCAGCGAGGTAGGCCAAGGCCTAAACTGGGGCTGTAGCGCCAAAGGAAAAATGAAACATTCTTTACCTTGTTCGAAAATGTCAGTCGCTGGTCCCTATCCTGGGGCCAAATGGGTCCAGTCCCCATCCTTCTATCCTGTTTTTTAAGATCAATTCTAATATTATCCTCACATCTACCCCTGAGCCTTCCATCTTGTCTGTTTTCTTCGGGGGTTCCTGTCAAAACACTGTATCCAATAAATCTTCATTCCCATGCATGCTACATGTTGCATATCTCAGTGGTTACGATAGAGATGGTGATAATTGTGTCAGCTGGTAGCGCCTGTCGCATGCTTTCAAGGCTGTCATAACAAATGAGTAAGGGTCATTGGCGTCGAACTCGAATGAGTACTTTCCTTCACGGGAGGTCTTCGGTTCTGGTCTTCTCATCGGAAGTCTGATATAATTCCTGAATGTAGGATTTGAGGTTCTCTAGCTCCTGGGATACAGCGCCGTGTAGTCCGTTGAGAGGAAACCGACATTTCGGAGGAACTTGTCACCTCCATCATCAGGATCGAAGAAAACGCCGAGCAAGAAAGCAGTTTTGTTTACTACCTGCTTTCACGGTGGTTTATTGCTCGGAACATTCCTCGATCGTCAAGATGGAGGCGACATCTTCCTCCGAAACGTCGTTTGGCTTTAAGCGGACTACATGGCTTTATATCCTAGAAGGTAAAGCTTAATTACCTTATGTTTGGCTTATTCGCAACGATAATTTGCGTGCGTCTAGTCTCTGCCTCATAGCTGTCTTTCTGTCCCACCGTCTGTTTCTCCGCATAAACAACTCAAGAAAACAGACGATGAGTTTGCCGACACGTCCCAATTTTGTTTGAAGGTGAGTAAATATAGCGGACACTTATGAAGACCTGCATATGTTTCTACTTGAGTGTAGATCGCAACTCCATGGAAATTTTCGAAGAAAGAAGGAAAAAAATAATATAAACCTGCATTATATAAACAAAAAAAAACTCCGTGATTTTAGTCCGCAAGCGAACTATACCTACCGAGTCACCGCCGCTTGTCGACGAAGTTAGTGTCAACTTTAGCGGATAGAGAGTGACACGTGGTCAGCGCAACGGATCCCCACGGTCGTTAGTCTCGGTTTTCTAGACCAGAGCTGCTATTTCCCTGAAATGGCCACTCAATTATCCTTACGAAGCTGAGTGAACCCCGTTCCAGACCCACTGTTTCTCAGAAAATCTGGTAGCGCCGGGAATCGAATCCGGGCCTCTCGATCTGTAAGCAGGACCTCTGTTCACCAGACCACAGAGGCAGTCACCATCATTATACACGTGACAGTATTCTGAATTATCAAATGCTGAAGTGTTATCCTCAAATAACTGCGACTTCCTTTCATATTCTTGGTGGCTTCGCTCAGTCGAACCGTTTGCGACTCCGAACTAACGAACTTTCGCTCACCCGCCCTTCAGTAATCTGCAGTCAGCGGACCGTTAGTGGAGTGAAGACGATGACTAAGAGAAACTGAGCCGGCCTTACGGAGAGGAGTCTGGTCCGATGTCACTTTTTAATTTAGGAAACGCTCCTTTTAAGACAGTCATATATTTGAATGAATCACGGACCTCAGCGTTGGGAGTACCGTGTCTGATTGCGTTGGTACGGCACAGCGAGTCTGTGTCCTTACATTTCTCATTTTGTCGGGCTTCATGCTTTCATTTAACTAGCCTCAGCCTAATAAGAACTCTCCCTCGACATAATGCACAAAGAAGTTTAATTTCTATTCAAAACATATAATTTTTTTTAACGTAAACCTGTGGTTCTATCTGTGACTGATAGTTCAATTTCCGCCTATTTACAGGCGTGAGATCTCCCCCTCTTGCAGTGTCAGTCCATCAATTGGAAATGCAGGCGATACAAGAAATGAAATATCCGGCCCCAACCCCGTTTCAGGGTAGAAGCTGTGACGGCTGTTCTACCAGTCGGTAATTACGCTTTTTTTTTTCGCTTCTGATGGCATTCGATTCAAACTGCTGCTGGAAAATGGATTTTATTGCTGCCTGATGGTGTAGCCAATATGGCGACAATCATTTATCGCCCTCTGCCCAGTACTTCCAATGTTTAGATCGATTTCTACGAGTATTAATCGATTCAATACACTTTCTCTTTTTTCCTTCGCTATCAGACACGGCTGAAGGTACAATTAAACGGAATGTTTTTCCTTTCCCTCTGTCTTGCAGGCGTGGTAGCGGAGTCGCAGTGACGCATTCTCTTCGTAGCAGTTCATTTCTACAGTTTTGTTTTCTGCGGCCAATCATAACAACGCAACTATTACTCACCTCACCGTTATGCCCACTTACGATCAGGGGTAAAGGTGGAAAGGGCGTAAAAGTAGAATAAAATTATTTATGATGATATGTGATTATTGTTTCTGTTCATACTGGACAATAATGTCAAAATTTAGAGATCATTTGTTTGCTATTTAACGACGCTCTTAGTGTCTAGACTGTATAGCCCAGACTTTGGCGGTAGCTTAGTTTGGAACCAGTCGGCGGGAATATTGACTGTATAATGAAATGTATCGAGCGGGTTGTCGTAGCGGTAACGTTCTGGACTCTTGTTTTGGAAGTCCTGGAGCCGAATCTTGGTCAGGGCGCCGTCTGTTTTGACTGCTGTTTCTCATGGTCTTCCTCAGCCCCTTCGATTAAGCCAAGCCCAGTTATTACAAAATCTTTCCCAGCTCATCATTCCTCATCCTCCAATTTGACGTCTGAGGGCTTATTAAAGTAACCTCTTTCCCTCCCCAAATGTTAAGTCCCCGCTGAACAACTTGGTTTAGGGCAGTAGCTGTTGACTCTTATTCAGGGGGTGTTAGGTTCGAGCATCGACCGGAACACCGGGTACCGAGACTGAGGGGTTTCGTGGTTTCCCGTTGGCAGGTGGCAACGAATGGGGGCTTCATTAGACAACGACCGATTTCGTCTCTATCAATTCCGGCATTGGACACTACGCAACGTCATGAAATAAGCAGCGAAAATAGAGAATTGAATTCCTTGAGGCAACATAACGGTTCACGGCCATGGGCAGGTGAAAGTGGCACTAACTGAGCACGTGTTAATCTCTCGCTGGATTTGTAATTGTCTCCTTTGTTCGTTTAGCGCGTTGCTGTTAGTTATGTTCTGTAATTGCACTTGCGTGCCCGCAATTATTTCATTACCTTCCTCTTAACCGCACAGAACAATACCAAGGCTGATAGAGGTCACGTGATATATTGCTGTACCAGGGGAGCAATGCATACATAGCTTCAGTAGGAATGCCTGAGGAAAAACCTAATGGGAAAACCTGGTTATGGATGGGAGGATGCTGTTAAAGTGGATCTTAAAGACGTACGATGGAAGGGTATGGAGCTGGGGATGGAGGCCGGTGAGCACGATAATAAACCTTCGGGTTCCAGAAGTGCTGGGGAGTATTTGACTATCTGAGCTACTGTTAGCTCCTGAAGAATATCACACAGTCATGAAGGTATATAGGTAGGAATTTATTGAAAGAGAGCCTTGTGATTCTCACGTCTATAAATATTAAAGAGATCTGTTTGCTGGGATGTGACCCCTTATAGAAAAGTAACAGATTTCGGAGTAATCTGAAGACTACCTCTTCAGGATACAAATGTCCTATTAGGCGTTATACTCGTAGTTGTATGATGAGGACTAAACCTGATTTTTCCTGGCGACGTTTATTGAAGATCTCCAATAAACTGGTTATTTATCGACGCATGTAGAGTAGGGAGTGGATTAAAAATTGGCAGGGGAAACCGAAGTACTCGGAGAGTACCCGCCTCCCAGTGCCATTCTGGCCATCACAAATCCCACGTGACCCGACCTCCAGTCGAACCATGGCAACCGTGCAGGGAAGCTGGCCACTGTCCGCCTGAGGTGTGGCACTGTCCATCTCCAATAGGAGAAAATCCTTGCAAGAATGTCGAGGATGAAACATTTCAATAGATACAGTTATGTGCACAGCCAGGCAGGATTCTTTCCATCGTGAGGCAGCCATCACTATAGTGTACTTAGAAAGACGCATTATTTTCTAAAGTGCCTCTTAATCGTGTTATGAATATTTTTCAATTTTTATTTCCTCTCCCCCAAAAGCAGCGTTTAGTTGATGCCTGACTTGTCCCCTCTCCTGCCACAGTGGCTCTCCATGGATACAGTTCCTCACGGAATGTACATGAGCCTGGAAGACGTGAAGTCTGAACAGAAATCGGCTGGTACAGTGGCACGGATCCCTGGCGTGAACATACAGAGAGAATCGTCAGACGGGAGGATGCCATATTTGTTTGCTTTTGTTTGTAATGCGCAAGGAAAACACGGCCAAGTGTAGCTGGCGTTTACTTAAGCAATAAGCCGCGGCTTTGTGTGTGCTCTGGGGTTATGGAACTTGCGTACTTTGTTTTAAGTATACAGCAAATGAGTAGGCCTGAAGAAGAGCTGGCTACTGGCTGGACGACCGAGGGGTCGGAGTTCGAGTCCCGGTAGGGTCAGGAATTTTTACTTTTCCAAGTCGTCCAGAACGGTTCGAGGGCCCCAGTCAGCTTTCTATCCAATGGGTACTAGGGGCTTTTTCCCCGGGGGTAAAGCGGTCGGGGCGTGAAGTTGACTACTCATCTCTAGGTAGTGCCGAGGTCAAGAAAATGTGGATCTATACATCCACTCCTCCTTACGTCTTAATGGCGTAGTGCTTAATTAGTTAAGCAAAGGGACAACTTTACCTTTAACTGCCTGATAAGTCTGTGGCGTCGTCTGTTTGCAGTTGAGTGCGGCAAGCATCCACGAACAGGACTTAGCAAATCCTATGCCTAAATGAAAATATGAAAGTGTAATTGTACAGAGAGAGAGACAGTGTTCACATTCAATATCAGCAGTTGTGTTGTACGTGTTTTCTTTTTATCGTTAGTTAATGTATCTTATGTGTCATGTTTGAGTTACTAACAGCGGTAACTATGAAGATACCGTCTGGGATGTGATGCCGTGTAGTCTGGTAGAAGTTTACGGGTATACTGAGGAACGGACGTCCGCCATCTTCACCTCGAACAGTAAGCCTAGCATATAACCACCATTAACCTCGCAGCGAATGCTGTGCTTGCTTTGCTTTCACTTCAGCCTGAAGATTGATGCAATATATCCCTCCGAAACGGCGTCACATCCCGCAATACATTACTCTTGAAATTTATTTTATATTCTGGTGGAGAAAACTGAAGTCCATGTGCTTAATTAATTAGACACTACAATATGAAGACATTGGAAATAGAGGTATGGCTTCAGTATACCTTCTAGGCCTCGGCAGTAGATACAGATTAATCACCTTTACCCCCAGAGGTGACCTCGGTACCAGTTGCACCAGAGCCCCAGAAAACAATTATACCACTGCCGGGAACCGAACCCCCGCTGTCCAGCCAGTAGCCCGCCGCTATACCGACTGAGCTATCGCGGCTGGTAGATATTCTTATAGGCAAACAGTATACTTACCTATCTTTGACACTGTTAAACGCAAACTGTAGGCCTGTATAGAGTGACGGGTGTGTTGTATAAAACCTTTTAATTTTTTTAGCCTTTGATAGTTTAAATTAGTGTTGTTATACAGTACCGACAGGACGTTTTTCACTCTGTATTTGTATTTAAGAACTGGTTCCTTTAGAGGCTCGAAGAATGGATTTGTGGAGAAAGTTTGATACGGCATGGTTCCAACAAGGTCTATAATTCATCGAATTTGTTCTTCGATTTCGTGTAATTGGCTTTGTCATCCTTCCAGAAAACTTACAGTGCCTCTTATAACAATGAAAGTTGTGCCTATGGCAGTCACACTATAAGTTACGGCGTGTACCTCCTTATTTTGTCACACTGTGTTTGTGTGAGAGGACCGGGATGTCTTACTAAGTCATGGACTTCCGTGGTTTGGTTTCTTGTTTTACATCGCTGTCACGTTCTAGACTATATAACGTCTAGTGGTAGGATGATTGATGAATTATAAGTTGAGGGGATTTCAAAGGAAGCTGTCGGGACTTAAGCGAGTAATGTCCATGAATTTGCCTTGAGAGACCGAAGAAATTACCAAGATTCTCAGTCAGAATGGCAAGTATTGAAGCCGAGACTCTAATCGAGGGCACCCCCTCCCGAATACGAGTGTTACAGTTACGTCAGCCTGCTCGGCTTTGAGCTTATGGATTTTATTAAGTGGCCACTAGATGTAACGCAGTCACGCCTCATTCTGTGAAGTTTATTATGATGTTAGAGATGGTGTTATAACTAATTGTGGTTCAATATAAGGCCGTGCGGGTTCGATTCCCGGCGCTGCCAGATTTTCTGAGAAGTATTGAGTCTGGAACGGTGTCGACTCAGCCTCGTGAGGATAACCGAGGAGGTATTTGAAGGAAATAGCGGCTCCGCTGTAGAAAAACGAGATTAATGGCCTTGGGGATTCGTTGCGCTGACCACGCGATACTCTCTATCCGCTAAAGTTGGCACTAACTTCGCTGACAAGCGGCGGTCGCTCGGTCGGTATAGTTCGCTTGCGTATTAAAGGAACGGAGTTGTTTCTTGTGGTTGAATACATATGAATTGAAAGCGCTTCGAACAGTTTCCAGTAGTTGACAAGCAGTTGCACAGTACAGTGGTTGGTACTCCTGTTTTATGTTCAGGAGGTCACTGATTCGAATATATTCCCGCTGACCATCTATGCTACCCGAGATTTTTCGTAGTTTTTCCACAGTCGCTGCAGCAAATTCTTCGCTGTTGCCCTGAAGTACGTCACGACAGCTTTCCAATTCCTCGTTCTCTTGTCTTCCTACCTTTCAACGGTATTATCCTACGAAAGGGCATGTGACAAATTCTTTTAGAAACGGAATTCTTCTTGCCAGATTTTCCGGCTAGCGGTCCCTTCATCATCATCATCATCATCATCATCATCGGAAAACAACCATTTTTGAGCCATAGCCTTCCTTATAAGATCTTTCAGACTTCTCTGTTGCAAGCTGTGTCATGAATTAGACCATCCGGGTTACACTTCTTTGGATTTCGCAACAGTATTTTTTTTTTGCGGAGCAAGGCCGTGAGTTTTGCGTCCGAATCTCAACCTGTAGGACCAGGTCTCTCATGACAAGGTGGTCCAATTATACCCCCTAAGCACCAGGTTCCCTTTTCGTCGCCTTCTACGACTCTCAGGGCTACGGTGGAGGTATTCTAACCCTCCTTCCCACGTGGTTGCTGTCTTTACTCTAAATAAACATACCTTTCATCCCTGAGCAGAGGCAGAGGGGGACTTTTCGCTGAGCTAGCTTGCTTGGACAGCACTTTAACAGTACGCACGTGAATCACATGCATCAATTTGATGGGCTCTGTTTCACTAATGGTTTGTTTCCTACAAGACAAAAAAAACAAACTCCGTGGCTTGAGTCCGCAAGTGAACTATACCGAACGAGCGACCGCCGCTTGTCGGCGAAGTTTTAGTGTCAACTTTTGCGGAAAGGGGGTGTCGCGTAGTCAGCGCAAGGAATCCCCACAGCCGTTACGTACTGTTCTCTAGATCGGAGCCGCAATTTCCTTGAAATAGCTCCTCAGTTATCCTCACGAAGCTGAGTGGACCCCATTCCAGACCCACTACTTGGCAGAAAATCTGATAGCGCTGAGAATCGAACCTGGACCTCTGGATCTGTAGCCAGGAACTCTGACCACTGGACCACAGACGCGGTCATGTTTTTTGCAAGTTAAGGACAAAAGAAGATATTGATTTCTGGTTCTAGTTTTACGAAGTTTAATTTTAAAGCTCACGTAAGTACTGGTAACGGCGTAACAAGAAAAATCATTTGCACTTCACTTAAAAGATCCGTGAATGTACGTTCTTAATCCCAAGAAGTTTGCTCTGTTGCCGCACAAGGGAAAGAGCGAAAGGGAAGATTGAAGTGAAGCAGTGAAGGTGTCCCACGTTTAAGCGCCGGAATTTTATCTCTCTCTGCTCTCTAATGATTCCCTCTGTAGGCAATACCACATGGAGAATTTCCCTCGCGTGGTGGGAAACATTCCAGAATATCCGAAGAAAAACATTCTACTTTAACGAGCTTAAAAGAAGGGGGAGAAGTCTAGTTCCGAGAGAAAATAAGTCAGTATTATTTTCAGAATTTCTCAGAATAACACTGAAAGATGAATTAAAACAGCAAACGTGGTATTAGAATTCACTGGAACCCAGCGGTTTGAGGTTTTCGAATCTCGATCAGATTCTATGTGTATAATATAAATACCGTCGTAAATTCAACAATTTCTTGTAGTTCTTTATGTTTCTTCTTTTACGCTAAATGTTTCGGCCGTAAGTGGCCATCATGAGGTGTATTTCACTTCTGTAGCTTTCACACTGCATGTAATATAAAATTTTAAATTAGAAGCTCACTCAATTATCATTGCTGCGTTTCGATCGGTCCCGATATACCTGAATCCCCTTGCTGATTTTGTCAGTTATGTTTAAAATCTCTGTTAATATACACTCGTCGATTTGATTGAAATTTAAAATTTAAAATTTTTAAAATTCAAGTCATAGGGATGCCTGCTGTGTGCCTACATGTGCTGCAGCGGCTACTTCATGCTTTCAGCACCGTTCACGTATTATTCTGTACAGGTTCCCTGTGTGCGTGCCTCTGTTATATTTAATACGTTTGCTCTATCAGATTACAGACTATCCTGACTGATGTGTTTCCGTGATTATCCTCAGTCTCCAGGCGAAACCCTGGCTTGTGCCTTCGAAAATAGTATCATATCAGTATTATTCTAGACTATGTAATTTCTGCAGTAGAAGCAGCGTAGATAAATAACATAACAATTATTGTAATAGTAATATAGCGTAAAAGAAGATCACCTTTGTGATCCAGTGGTCAGAGTTCCTGGCTACAGATCCAGAAGTCCGGGTTCGATTCCCGACTCTACCAGATTGTCTGAGATGTAGTGGGTCTGGAACTGGGGTCCATTCAGCATCGTGATGATAAATGAGGAGGTATTTCAAGGAAATAGCGACTCCGGTGTAGAAAACAGAGATTAACGGCCGTTGGGAGGACCGCGCCATAGCTCAACCGGTTAGTCGCTGGCTTCCTACCGCGGCGGCCCGAGTTCGATCCCGGGTCTGGTCAAGTGGGATTTGTGGTGGACAAAGTGGTACTGTGGCAGGTTTTCTCCGAGTACTTCGGATTCCTCTGCCAATCTTCATTCCACCAATTGCTCCACAATCGCCCTCAACTACCATTTTGGGCTGGTACAATAGGCCAGAATTGGCCGCAGTACAAGGGACTTGGTCCCACCCCACTAGCAATAAAAAAACGGCCGTTGGGATCCGTTGCGCTGACCACGCGACACCCTCTATCCGCAAGAAAAAGTTGGGACTAACTTCTTCGACAAGCGCCGGTCGCTCGGTTAGTATAGTTCACTTGCAGACTAAAGGCCACGGAATTTTTAGGTTTCTTCATTTGACTTTTAACCAGTTCTCTGTTTCAAGTTCTGTATATCCGTTGAGAACTTGAATCCAAACCGTGTAGTTCCTTACCTTTCATCATGGTCATCGCTCAAACCCAACCGAAAATATAAAATCGCCTTTCTTTTGAGATATATTACTTACTTACTTACTTACTTACGGAGCTGAGCCCTTCTCGAGAAGCCGCCAATTCTGCAGCCACTCAAGAATTTCCCAGCATTTTACGGAACTCGAAGGTTTATTACCGCGTTCACAGGATACCTCCACTGGTCCCTATTCTCAGCCAGATCAATCCAATCCATACCATCCCGTCCTATCTCTCTAAGATCCATTATAATTTTCCACCCTCCTACGCCTTGGTCTTCCCAGTGAACTCTTTCCTTCTGACTTTCCCACCAATATCCTATACGCATTCCTATTTTTAAATTTGGTAATGGATATTGGACTGGCAGGCCGGTGCCGCGATAACGTTCTTGACCTCTGTTCTGGAAATGCACGTGTAGAATCTCGACCGCAAAATCGCCTCTTATGACTGATGTTTTTCTTGGTTTTGCTCACTTCCTCACTTCCTTTCAGAAGTAAGATTTGAGGTTTTCACGGCGGTATCTATGAAGAATGCCGTCTTCTCGGAGGTGGCGTCGTGTAGATATTGTGTTAACCTACGTTTCGGAGGAACGTATCGCTTCCATCTTCAGCATATATGAAATCCGCGAACCATGAACCAGCGTTAGCATGTGATTACAGCGGTGACTGACTGTTAACAGAAGATCTATATGGCGCCACATCCCAGAAGACTGCATTCTTCCCTTCAAACCCTTTTAAATTCATTATTTTTTTATAATTCCATTACTAGACGCTATGTTATATAGATTATGACCGTGTCTTAATGCAATCCACAAGGGAAAATAATTGATATTGTCGACGTGGCTGTCAAGCGATTAATATCCCTTCATAATCAAAGGTTCTCGGATTCAAATCTTTCCCCGGAGACCGACGATCGTGACCGACCTGTGGTTGTCCTTATACCTGCTGTCAGTTGCCGCAGTAATGTCTTAAATTAGGCCCCTCCCACTTGCTTTCCCATCCTTTCCAATGCAGGACTCACTGATCCTATCGTTCGACGGCAGTTGAAAGCGTTGTTAAAGAGAGGCAGGATAATGGATATTAAAATGATTTGCGAATTGCGAAGTGGGTAAAGTGGGCACTGTTGCAGACGTCTGTAAAACTGCAGCGTCAGTCTGTACGTATGGGCAAGACGTGATCTTAATAAAATTCCATCTTTCTCTAATTGGAAGACGCCGCTCTTGCAGTTCCCTCCTTGCTGCGTCACTATAGCAAATAATATAAAAACTTCTTCATGCATTCCACAAAGGTATAATTATGGCAATAATTCCCCGCCATTCCCAACCTTGGGACTGTCCTAAACCCGTTTATTGGCTTCCACTGGGAGACAGACCAGTAAATCAAGATCATTATTTTATTATTATTATTATTAGGAGCCGGGATAGCGTAGTCGGTATAGTGACTAGCTACGGGCTGAACGCCCGAGGGGTCGGAGTTTGGGTCCCCATAAGTTCAAGAAGTTTCTCATCTCCACGTTTTCCGGACCGGCTCTGGGACTCATCCAACCTCGTATCCAGTAGATACCAGGGGCTCCTACCCCGGGGGTAAAGCGGCCAGGGCGCGAAACTGACCACTCACCTCCAACTAGTGCCGAGTTCAAGAAAAAATGGGTCAATGCATCCACTCCCCTATACGTCTTCATGTCGTAGACGTTAATGAGTTAAGCACAGGGACAACTTTTTTCTTTCCCCCTTGCACTACAACTCCAGTGGGCCTAGGCCTACATCCATGAACTTCTCCGTTCACTTCGGTTTTTCTAGATCTTACACATTCGGTAGGACTCCTTGGGCGGGTGATCAGCTCGTCGCAAGGCCTCTACCTGTACACAAACACAGAAAAACCCACATACAAACTAAACATCCATGCACTGAGTGGGATTCGAACCCACGATAGACAGTACATGCCTTAGACCGCTCGGCAACCGTGACCGGGCATGGACAACTTTACCTATTCTTTTTCTTCTTCTTCTTCTTCTTATTATTATTATTATTATTATTGTAGTTGTAAAGGGTAAAAGTGCCTTGTCCATTCTGTGTCCTAGTCATTATGCTGACTTAGTTGCTACTGCTACTGCTACTGCTTTTCAATCACTTTTACTGCGACAGCTTTATTAAGTAGCGCTTCCGGTTTCATATTTCCTACTCGACCTTAGTACTCTTCTCCCTGCCGCTTTTAAATCGATCTTTGTTATAAGTTGTTTAATTACCTATTCTTCATAAAAGTTTTGTTTTTAACTACTCTTCTCCTTAATGTCCTTCTCAAGTATTCTCGGAAGCCCGACCCTGCATCCCGAATGAGAAATGTCACATTTTCTCTTATCCCCTGTCTGCAGATAGAGGGAGCGTATTTACGTATGCCACGACCACAACATTTCCATGACACCAGAGAACGTCAGCGTTTGAGAAACAAACGCGTAAAGAATGTAAATACCAATCTCTGAATTAGTGCTTCGATAACTGAAAATAGAAACACGATTATTATTTCGTCTATGAAGGAAAATGATCACTAGGCAGATCTTGGCGTAGATGGGAGACACCCTGTTTCTTCATTGTAAAGACCAGTTTATTGATGCAGGTCACGTTATGTGGGGTTTGTGGTGGACCTGGGGCAGGTTTTCTCCGAATACTTTTTTTTTTTGTTCCCCGCTACCAGTTCTCATACCAGCAACTGCTCCGTGTTTATTAAACTCCTGTCATCAACGCCACGTAGGTTTGATGCTGACAGCATCGTTAAATAAGCAACTATATAAGAATAATCATATGAATCACACAGAGACCCTCCATGGGCCAGTTTCTGTTTTAAAGCTGGTTGTTTGTATGGTAACCATTTTGCTTTGAAGGGTTGAAGAATATGGTTCTGAGGGTTTGGGTTCGATACTCTTGAAGTATGAAAACGAGTAGCACGATCTTGTAACTCAGTATTGAACCTTCAGCCTGAGTGAAAGGCGTGGGATTTCTTGAGTAGCTGAGCGAATATTAGACTCTTCTCATTGGAGTTGCATGACGTCTCTGAGTTTCAATCGCTGCTCGAAACAGAAGTCAGTACCCAGCCAGTAGAATTAACTTTTTCTGTAAATATTCTCCCGCTTACACCTGAGTACGTGTAGTTTTCCTTCTTAGCTGACTGCAAGTGTCTGTTCTCTTCATCACGTGCTTCGACTTGCAGCGCGAATTTTGATTATCTGCTTCATGCGTTTCAGTAAGCTGGTTGCTGACTCTGAAGGGACAACGATGGAACAGTGTTTGAGACCTTCACGAAACTAATTCTGCCTGCTTTGGCCGCGCCATAGCTCAAGCGGTTAGTCGCTGGCTTCCCATCGCGCCGTCCCGGGTTCGATCACGTGTCTCGTCAAGTGGGATTCGTGGTGGACAAAGTGGCGCTGGGGCAGATTTCATCCGAGTACTTCGGTTTCCCCTGCCAATCTTCATTCCACCAATTGCTCCACAATGACCCTCACCTATCATCTGGGGCTGGTACAATAGGCCAGAAGTGGCAGCAGTACAAGGGACTTAGTCCCACCCCACTAGCAGGCAAACGGTAGTCGCTCGGTCAGTGTAGTTCGCTTGCGGACTACAGGCCAGACCTCCCAGTCAGCTCAAATGGACTCCTTTCGACTAAATTTTTTACGCAGTTTTAACAAATTTATTTCCTAATAACCGGTAGCTATCAAATGTCCTACCATGATGCCCTTTTGAAATATTCCACATTGGGTTCTGTTTTTTCTTCTCCGCATATTTTCCTGTGCTTTTCTCTTATGAATGTTCCTGATTATTCATGGTTATGAGAAGGTGCTGTCTCCCTGGCAGAGCACTGAACTCTTCTGCATCATGGCTTGTTGCGTTAACAAATGAACTGTTGTGAACAGCGTACATTATTTATGGCAGTCCATTTTAAAATGAAGAGTAAGACAAGAGAATGGTGAAGCTACTTTCACGTGATTTTACAGTAGACTGTGAAATTTTGCAGTGATTCTGCAGGTTTATTGTATGGAAAGAACTCACGTTGCTAACATAAAAACACATTCAACTGAAGACAATGTGCATGAACCTCGTGCAGCATTTACTGTACCCTTGACATACTTGGCACGAATGTTTTTCTTTGATGCAAACAGAATTACTTATTGTAATATTGTTTTTATTGCTGACATTTATTTTTAAGATAATATAGTAAATGTATTAATTTTAATGTAAATTATACAGGCAACGTATTCGAGAAACTTGCCTGTTGTTTGACAATGGAAAATAGCAGTACAAAATGATAGAACTACTATAATTAGGCCCTAATTCAAGCATGATGGTCTCATTAGTGCAGTATTGTTTACGTCCAAGTAACATGGTCTGAAAACGAAAATGAGAATGTTATAAATATCTACTTATAATAAGCCAGACCATTAACAGTGCTTTTTGTTGTGCTTTTTTGAATAGGTTTCTTGACGTACGGATTTTGGTACATTTTCTAGAAGCCGCTATATATATTCCTGTCCTGTTAAAGCTGCTGACCGTCTCTGTGGTCTAGTAGAGTTCCTGGCTACAGATTCAGAGGTCCCGGGTTCGATTCCCGACGCCACCAGATTTTGTGAGAAGTAGTGGGTCTGGAACGGGGCCTATTCAGCCTCATGAGGATAATTGAGGAGGTGTTTCGAGGAAATAGCAGCTTCGGTCTAGAGAACCGAGTTTAACGACTGTGGGGATCCGTTACGCTGACCACGTGACACCCTCTCTCCGCAAAAGTTTGGCACTAACTTCGCCGACAAGCGGCGGTCGCTCGGTCGGTATAGTTCGTTTGCGGATTACAGGCCACGGAGTTTTTTCTGTTAAAGCTGCTCGTTCACGAATTTTTGTGGCGCGTGTTAATTAATTATAGATCATTCGTGTGACTGTATAGAAACAGATCCGTTTAAATTATTGTTTCACCAGAATTCGTAACATAGCTCTCGTATAAAGGAACCTGTAAGGTAAAGCTGTCCCTGTAACAGGCCGTAGAAGCCCATAGGGTAGTGAGACGTCGAGGCTCCCACATTTTCTAGACAATCGGCTCGCAGATGGCAGTGAGGTTGTCAGCCTTACGCTCCGGCCACGTAAATGAACCTAAGTGAAACCACTTCCATAAATTTCCTTGAATTCTGTCAACAATGTGATGATAAGGACATACCTCTTACGTTCATTCAAACCACTTTTTAGCCTACTTTTCTTAATTTGAAAAATGAAAGAAGGCTAATGAGATCATACGACATTGCTGTCTATATGTATGTCCCCCCTTATTTTTTCGTTTTCCATAGGACCCGGGCCGTATCAAAAGAAACTAGGCGATTAGTTCTTCCCAGAACTTCTTGCTACTCTACTCTCCGTACTGGGGCTCGCGGTAGCGTAGTTGGTTGAGGCAGTATGTTACAAGCCGGAAGGTCACGGGTTCGAGTCCCAATGAGGTGGATTTTTTCAATTAACCTAATCCTTCCAGCCGCACTATGGCCCTGGGGTGTACTCAGCCTGTAACAGAAATGGGTACCGGTAATCTCCGGGGGGGGGTAATGGGTGGCCGGCGCGTAAGCCTGACAACCTTACCGACATCTATGGGCCGATTGTGTTGAAAATGTGGGGGACTCAACGTCTCGCAACCCTATGTGTCTCCTTAGCCTGGTACAGGGATAGCTTTGTCTTTACCGTTTTACCGTCCTGACTTGGAACGGATGTTTGTTTAAACTTGGCGTGGGATTGTATGTGAGAAGTACGGTAAGAGGGACGGAAGGTGAAGCAAGTGTAACTGAGGCAATGCTATAACCTATGGACACCGTACAGTCCGTGTTTCACATACTGGATCGGACCAAATGTACTGCTCATTCTGCTGAGAACGGCCGCGTCTGGATCCACGGGAAAGTAGAATTCGTTTCGTTTCATTACTGTCTCACTCTCCCGGGCAGATTCGCAAGAGAAGCAAGCGAAGGTTACGAAGTGGATCACCCAGGATGAAGTTGAGCGTAACAAGTATAAGCCACTTCACCGAATTGGCAGACTTGGGGTTCTGTCTCTTTAAAGGGGGCCTCTTTGTTAGCTGCATAACAAGATCGGATTTATTATGCTGTAACGTTCGTCGAGAACTCGTCTCTTTCCGCACTTGATAAAACTTGACCGCGTTTAGAAATTTCCCAACAAATGTACGAGTTCAAACATCTGACTTCCTGGATCCAAATCCTTCTTCAAAAGCTAATAGTTCCTTAGCTATTAAAGAGATTCTCAGCTTGTATGTTACCCTAAAGTTCATTGCCGTGTTCGCAAGAGCTCAATACTGGCTCCTATCCTGAGCCAGATAAATCACTCCACAACCTTAAACCCTGTTTCTTTTATTTTTTTAATATTATCCCATTTATGCATTGATCTTTCTACTAGTCTATTCCTTTCAGGTTTTCCTACCCAGACTTTGTTTGAATTTCTCTCCCATGCGTGTTATATGCTCTGTCCGTCTCAATCTCCTTTGTTTGTTCATTATAATAATATAATATTATAATAATATTTGGAGAGGAGTGCAGACTACTAAATCCTCCATTCTACAGTTTTATCCGGTTTGTTGTTACTTCAACCTTCTTAGGTCCAAATATTCTCCAGAGCAACTTCTTCTCGATCTACTTCAGTAAATATTTTTCCCTTGGACTAAAAGACCAAGTTTTGCATCCGTGCATAGCCGAGGTGAAATATCACATCACAAAATGCGTATCCAACTTGGTTCAGTATACGTAAACGCCTGTAATATGGAACAATATAAATATACTGTCACTTGTAGTATGGCACGCGTGACGAAAATAAAGGGTTCTAGTTCAGATGATTGGATTTATTTGCACTTCGGTTACAAGTTCTCTTAATCACACTTAAATACAGCGCTGTCGCTGATTTACACACTTTACAGTCCACCGTTGCACACGCACTTGGATGCTCAGTTTCCACTAGTCGTCTCTTATCAGCGGATATCAACACGGAAACTAGCACTTCAAATCAGTATGAAGTCTTCTTGCTGTTTCGTCTTCAGTCACTCTGGAACCTCGGAACTAACAGTTCTTCTGGACTCACTTCTCGGCTTACGGCTGACTGGTAACTTCCTTGAACGAATTCTATCACTCTTATATAGCCGCGGAACGGACATGGACTCGCAGTAAACACATATCACGTGATCGCCAACCAGCCAGTCTGTTGTCACATCGGTCTGATCTACAGAATACACGACTTCCTCTGTTGTTACATGTTGGAGCGTGTTTACAGAGCTGTTGCTTGGCATCGCGCTGATTAAATCCTTTACAGTACAGAGGTCCAGACATCACTGGGAGCACGGGGTAGCATCGTTGGTCTAGGCGCTATGCTACAAGCCGGAAGGTCGTTGGTATGATTTCTGGTGAGGTCAATGGATTTCTTTGAATTGACCTAATCCTTTCAGCCGCACTACGACCCTGGGGTAAACTCAGCTTCTAACAGAAATGAGTACCAGGAATCTTTCTGGGTGTAAAAGGCGGCCGGCACGTAAGGTTGACAGCCTCACCACCATCTGTGAGCCAATTGTCTATAAAATGTGGGAGCCTTGACGTCTCACAACTCTATGGATCTCCACGGCCTGTTACCGGACATAACTGATTGCATGTTTCAGTAATCGGTTGTTTGTTCAGGCATTGCAACATCAGCAGTGCAATATATAGAAACAGCGGCTTACAGAAGAATTCATGTGTATGTAGGGTGTGCATTTTTTGGGATAGGGAGTGGAATGGATGTAAGCCTGCCTCTTTATAGCAGGAATTCACCAGGAAATGAACTGGGGAGGTGGTTGCTATGGCAACATGGGGATGCTGATGGAATATCGCAAGATCTCTCCCACTATACTAGCTCTCCCCCTACTGTGTCTAACTATTCCCTCTTTCATGCAACCCCTAGCCCTTTATCTTTCTCCATCCACTCCCTTCTAGTATTCTCTTTTTCCTCCATGTCACGTCTGCTAGTAGTTTCTTCATGGCGCTGCCTTTTTCATGTACGTCACTAAGGGGAAAAGCCCCCCCCCCACGCAGATTTTATTTTTGGCTCTAGATAATTTTGTAGAGCTGAGGTTTTTGGAACCATAAACAAGGAAGTGAGGATAAGAAACGGGAAATAACTCATTCTAAAAGCGTTGGCTGTAGCTAGGATTCTCAGCAGGCGCTGCGAAGAGTACTATCTTCTGGTATGTGACGCCGTGTAGCCCATTAGTTACTCTATCTGTTTCCTGCTCTTGGTTTTCTCGGGATCATTTTCAGGAACCACGTTTCCTACACGCAGCTCGCTCTACTTGCTTCCGCCTTTTGTTGGTTTCTTCCTTGGCTTACCGTTAGACCCTCAACCCTCTACCTCTACCGGACTACACGGCCGTTAATCTCGGTTTTCTAGACCGGAGCCGCTACTTTTCCAGTCAGGTAATTTTTTTTTAATGCTAGTGGGGTGGGACTAAGTCCCTTTTACTGCGACCACTTCTGGCCTATTGTACCAGCCCCAGATGATAGGTGAGGGTGATTGTGGAGCAATTGTTGAAATGAAGATTGGCAAGGGAAACCGAAGTACTCGGAGAAAAACCTTCCCCGCCGCCATTTTGTGCACCATAAATCCCACTTGACCAGACACGGGATCGAACCCGGGCCGCCGCGGTGAGAAGCCAGCGACTAATCGCTTCAGCTATGACGTGGCCTTTTTGTCGGGAAAAGAATCACCTCTTACCGTACCGGAAATCGAACCGTGATTCCTTGGTCGTCCAGTACATAGCCGTGTCGAGATACTGTAATGACTAGGCTTGGAAATTGAGTCAATTGGTCGTCCTCCACTTAGCGGCAGGCACTGTTCAGCTGATCTGCATAATTCAGAGTGATGGCCACAGTCACGGCCGGATTTCTGAGAGTTCCGTCCAGGGCTGGGCACTGGAAGAATGCTCGTTGCGTTTTAGCGTCCGTGCGTGAAGGTAAGAAAACATTCTGGGTATATAGATGTAGGCGGCAAGATAACATGAAGAAGGATGAAATGAGGCGAGGTCTGGATACAGCAGATATACCAGAGGTTCCAGCGACAGGCCCTTTCTGAACATGTAACTTCGAGGTAATCACAGCGGTTAATTTGATGACTACCGTTTACTGGAATTTGAATCCGTGTGTTATGATGGAAAAGTACCGACATTTCTCATAAACAGATGTCTCTATCTACATCCAAGCAAGATAAATTGAAACTAATTTGGATGTTTATAACTGAATCCTTCCCGTCGGCGCTACAGCTCAGTGTGGGCTTTGGGCCCCTGAACAATCTCCCTCAATTCCTCCTTATTCTTCAACTTTCCTGCCCACCCTTTCACTTTCATTTCACGGAGATCATCATGTACATCCTCCAACCATCTCTGGTTGGGTCTTCCAATCTTCCTTGTCGTATATATTTTATTTTAGAGGCTGATTGTCTGGTTTCTGAACAGTTTAGTTTTTACGGTGTGAGGTAAGCCTCACTCCCAATCCCCAACCTGTAAGATCAGAATATCCCTCTTCCTCTGGCTCCTACCCCTTGACCTGTCCGGCATGGGTGACCCTACCATTAGCTATGCGACCACCGGCATACCCCTCAGGGCCTCAGGAGCACTCAAACCCCACCACCACCACCACGAGAAGGTGGAGACACCATCGGTGGTGCTATAACATGAATATCAGACAAAAATATATCTTTCACCTACCTTCATCAAATTTATCACTATACCAGAAAGGAGTGTACTGACATAAGTGTTTAATAATCTGCCACAATGTATCAAAAACTTGAGTAATGATACTAAACAGTTTAAATTAGCGCTGAGTAATTGTCTACATGTTCATTTCTTCTACTCTGTAGATGAGTACTTCAATGTAAATAGAGAATGAGATAAAGCTAATGTTATATACATTTTCAAGCTTAAGTTGTCTGTACTAGGTACTTAACTTAAAGACTTATTCTGTATCCTTCTTAGGATTTATAGAACGTATAGCTTGCTTCTTGCTGACTTCTTGTTTCACTTGCTCTTCCATCCTGAGTATGGAGGCAGTAAGTTCTTCCGAAACGTCGAGAAACTATTTTCGGTACCTTGGGTTCCTTCAAAGCCGGTGAAATTTTTGGGCAATGAACGATTATCAGCTTATCAAGAAGGATTCGAGCGGTAACGTTTTGACAGGTTCGAACCTCGGTGTGAACGCGACCTTTCCTCACGAAGTTCTTTTCTGGCTTCTTAGTTTCTTTATGTAAATCCGGGATAACACATTAAATTAGGCCACGACCGTGTATTTCCAATTCATTATTCATTGATCATCCTACCATTCGACACTGTAAACTCTGAGCTACTAACAGCTTCGTTAAATAAACTACAAACAAACGACTGCTGCAAGGCGATAGTTGGATAGTATCCATTATTCATTTTGGCTCCTACACAGAAGGTCTATGTACTAAAATGTGTCTTAGAATGATAGGGTGGATTGATATGGACTGGATTAATCTGACCCAGGATAAGGCCAGTGGCGGGCTCTTGTGGGCACTCTAATGAACTTTCTGGTTGGGAAATTATTACGCAGCTGAGCGACTCCAGGCTTGTCGAGAAGGAGTCAGCTTTGTGGAGTTACTTAGTTTTGTAGACATTCCATAGGAAGTCAGTGCTGGGCCGATGAGGTCGGCCGAAGTCGTGTGCGGGGTTACATATCTGACACCGACTTAGAAGTCGGGATACTGCGGAATCTGAGCTGGCAGACAATGCGAAATGCTGCCTCTTCTTATCTCAGTCCCGCAGTCAGGCTGGCCACTTGGGTTCCGGAAGCTTATCGATCAGTATGCAGAATTTCTTATGAGCTAAGATACGGTAAGGATATCTTTATATCCTTAAGTCTGATGGTGCAGTCCCTTACGCAAGAAAGGGTTTTTTTTCATACATGGGGCTTCGGTTTCTTAATCGCCCACCGAAGATTTACTTCTGCACAAATTAAAAAATTTTATTCCGCACTTTTAAAAATAAGACGTGGCAAGTGTTTCTGTAGTTCCATTTCTTCGCTTTGGAGAAGGATGTAGACTCCTATGCGAGTGCAGTTCTTAAAACTAAGCGTTTTGTTTAGCTGAGTTGTGGTTCTGAGGAAATGGAATGTATACATATAGAGACAGGCCTAGAATTAGACAGGGGGATGCTGGAACTGGTTGATATGAACGCAAACGAAATGTATGCTACAGTAACTCGGTATTAAAAACTGTTATTGCAGAGTGTTCCGACGGCTCACAAATGAATTGTTTTAACAAAATGATTCTTTGGTATTTTAATAAACGTTACACCTAAGGAAGTAAAAATTGGCAAAAAAGAATGTAAAGGTATCCCTGTAACAGGCCGTGGAGGCCCTTAGGGTTGTGAGATGTTGAGGTTCCCACATTTTCTAGACAGTCGGCTCATATATGGCGGTAAAGTTGTGAGCCTTACGCCCCGGCCGTCCTTTATCCCCAAGAATATTCCTGATACTCATTTCTGTTAAAGGCTGAGTCGACCCCAGGGCAATAGTGCGGCTGGAAGGATTAGGTAAATTGAAAAAAAAATCCACTTCATCGGGATTCGATCCCGCGACCTTCCGGCTTGTAGCATAGTGCCTCAACCAGTACGCTTCCGCGTGCCCCAGTAAAAATTGGTTGATTATATTATCTTTGTATCGGGTTTTCCATAAAGGATTCATTATTACAGGTGTTCAGTGCTCTGAAACCTGTGGTAAATAGATTATAAACTTTCGGAACTGGCGTGGATTTAATTTTTCATCTGTTTATATAATTCATCCATCTGTTTAATGTGTCTACACAGCAAAACAACAAATGTAGGATTGATTTCCACACTGATCGCCGCTGATATAATGCTCTTGTTTTACGCTTTGTTCTTGTTTTGGTATTTTTGAATATGTCACATAAATCACAATGTACCAGTAATTGCCACCTCACAATCGTTTTTGTTTTACACCTCGTTCATTTTGACATGACGCGGAGTAGAGCGTTGCGGAAATACCACACGCGGCGGTCTGGCAGCCTTCATATTACAAATTTATTTTGAGCTATATTTAAACATGATATTCCTGCCTTACAGGAGACACAAGTATCTGCGTTATAGGTATTAACCGGTTAATGTTGTTTAGGGAAATATTAGCTTAGTATTGTGAGATTCATAATGCCACTTGAACTTGCTCTGTGCACAGAATGCAGAGTCGGTCCGAAGTGAGACCAATGTGATTTACCGAATGTCAGGCTGAGACCCCCTAAGGGCCCCTGAGCATGAGTCCAGTACTGCTATTATCAATATCATGGTCTCCTTAAGTAATGAGTAGCGAAGCTTAGTCCGTACATGACTGGTTACAGGTTAAACAACCGCTGTTCAGTTCCTGGTAGAGACTTATTTTTCTTCCTCCACGGAGTCCAGACTTACTATGGGTTCCGCCTACCCTCCTGTCTGCTGCTTGTCGGGGGCGTTTTCCTCATGAGTAAAAAGTCCTGAGCGTCGACCGAACTGATACAGAGATTAAGAATCTGCAGAAATATGCCTTCACTATTCCTTACGTCTGGGGCACGCGGTAGCGTAGTTGGTTGAGGCACTATGCTACAAACCGGAAGGTCGCGGGTTCGAGTCCCGATGAGGTGGATTTGGGTTGACTCAGCCCCTAACAAATTAGTACCAGAAATCTTCGTGGGGGGTAAAAGGCGGCCTGCGCATAAGGCTTGCAACCTTACCGCCATCTGTGAGCCGATTGTGTAGATAATGTGGGATCCTCAGCTTCTCACAACCCTTTGGGCCTCCATGGCCTGCTACAGGGCTAGCTTTGCCCTTTTGTTCCTTACGTCTTCGTACTCTTCTTTTCATTATTATTTTGGGTGTTGTTATACTCAAACATTGGACATGAATGCGATTTTTTGTGATGATGATCAGTCCGACATAACATTTACGGTGCGGGTAGAGCTAGCATATTCGAAACGTCGGCAAATTTTTGCCACGCTATAAGGTGATACATCCCAGAATACAGCAGTGTTCATAATCACTGCTTTTAGTGACTTAGGATGAAAGCTGTCGTGGCCTATTATAAGTTCCTATACGGCACTGAAGGCACTAGAGAATATTTCAAGAAAAACAGAGTCACATTAACATTTCACTGGATCCGGATTCGTACAAGAGACCTCTGAAAGAAATTCGAAGAGAAACATGCGAAGGAAGGAGACCAAAGCATTTCACCTCAACTTTCATGAACACCTGATCTAGGTTTTGATGGTTTGTTTACTTCCCAGGAGGTTTCCTGTCGTGTCGAACTATGATTGATGCCGCAAACAAGGGGAACAGTGGTTGAGATACATGCGCATTGACGGGTGTATTCGGCAAAGGTTTGTGCGCATGCGCTCATTACGAAACGCGTCTAAAATGGCCACTCTTTCACAGTCCCGGCACAAGATGAAGTAATATTACGTACTATCTTCTGGGACGTGAGTCCATGTGGTCTGGTGGAAGTTTATCAGCCTTTTGAGGAACAGCTTCCATCTTCGGGGTGGAAGCAGCGAACAGTTATGTGGATGTCATATTTCCATCTTACCACTCCTATTTGCCCAGTGAGTTGTTAGTCTTCCCCTCCTGTGGGTCTGATGTCGAATTTCCTTGCAACCTGCCGATCTAGTCTACGAACCAGAGTACGTCATACTTTGTACAGGCAATCTTACGGAAGAAAAATCCCTTTAAATTTCCTACCGGCGTATGCATACCGAAGTACGATGAAAATATAATCTATGTATTATAATTTTTTCTTCTCATGGGGTGAGACTGAGTCCATTTGGCACTGCGGCCACTGTATGGCCTATTGTGCCAGCCCCAGATGATAGGTGAGGGTGACTGTGGAGCAGTCGGTGGAATGAAGATTGGCAGGGGAAACCGAAGTGCCCGGAGAAAACCTGCCTCAGTTCCACTTTGTCCGCTAGTACATGTTTACCGGGCCGTTGCCTAGAAACGCCTATACACGCTACAGTATGTTTAGCCTTTGTATGAGTTAAACAGAGAAAATCAATTCAATTTGCTGTTTGTTATTCCGTCTGTCTGTAAATAGGAAGAAAAATAGCTGAATTGGCAGAGCAAATTAATTGTACATGACTGATGTTGTATAAATAAATTATTTTAACTCTAGAGGTCAATCGGTACAAGGTGGCTCAGGTAAAGATTGGGAAGGAGGTGGTCATGGCCTCTTCCAGTATACTCACTGAAATTTGCGCTGAAGAACTGAGAGAAACCACTTAAAACCAAGAGGTTTCCTTTTCAGAACTCGTTATGCATTTATACTTCCCAACATCCGAGCTACATGTACAGCCAATCGAAATCGTGTTAAATACAATGCAATGACAATACTAGAGTAATTGTTTGTCAACATTCCGATGGACATAATGCCTCTATCTTCAGGATCGAAGATGTGCTGAAGAACTAACGAGAAAGGAGGAAGAAACAAGTGAATAATTACTTTCCTCTGAAACGTCGGTGAAGATCTACCGGGCTGCACGGCTTTACATCCCAGAATGTAGTAGTTACCGCTGAGAGAACCGCGAACTGTTCCCAGACATCGATGTCTGGCTGGCAAGCGTCGCAGTGAACCCCTAAACCCTTCGGTCTGGCCCCCGGCTGCTGTTGTGTAGCTGGATAATTTTCATTGAAAAGTAGCGCCGCCTTTGGGGGCACTTCCCGATGGTTGTCTCTCTAACTGCAGTTATGATTGACATGCTTCTGATGACGCTAAATCTACTTCCAGTATTTATGTAATTTATTTACCGGCGCTGTCAGTAATTCAGACTATATTTTATTGAATGATTGCTTGATATTGAAAAATGAATTGCAAGGGTTATCAAAGGGAGTAAAAAAAAAACTAAAGTAAAGCTATCCCTGTAATAGGCCGTGAAAGCCCATAGGGTTGTGAGATGTTGAGTTTCCCACATTTTCTAGACAATCGGCTCAAAGATGGCGGCAAGGTTTTCAGCCCTACGCGCCGGCCGCGCTTTACTCCCCAGGAAAATTATTTAATTAATTCCTGGTACTCATTTCTGTTAGAGGCTGAGTCGACCCCAGTGCCACAGTGCAGCTGGAAGGATTAGGCCAACTGAAAAAAATTCAAATACCTCATCGGGACTTGAACCCACGACCTTCCGGCTTGTAGCATAGTGTTATCAAACGGAGTGGTTCGCCAAATTTGGTTGGCCAAATTTAAAATAATATACCCGAATTTTTCTGAAGAACAGGAATCGCCCAGAAACCTCAGTCATCAGGGCAGTCGGACGTGTTATATGGATTGGTCTAACTTGCTCGGATTCGAGGATTTATGTACAGTCTTTGTGCATCTGTGATAGCTTGTTAAATTTCAGGAGGAAAGTAAAAGGAGACAGAATTCGGTTACTGTTCAGTCCAGAACGTTTTGTCTTCTCGCCTGCTGTCTGAAAACATAAAAATTAGAAGATACAAAACTATAATTTTGCCTGTGGTTCTGTATGGGTGTGAAATATGGTCTCTGTCATTAAGGGAGGAACATAGACTGAGGGTGTTTCAGGGTGTTGAGGAGAATATTTGGACCGAAGAGAGATGAAGTGACAGGAGGTTGGAGAAAACTGCATAATGAGGAGCTTCATAACTTGTATTCTTCGCAAAGTATAATTAGAATGATCATATCAAGGAAGATGAGATGGGCAGGGCATGTAGCACGAATGGAGGAGAATATGAATGCATATAGGATATTGGTGAGAAAGGCAGAAGGAAATAGACCACTAGGAAGACCAAGACGTGGGTGGGTGGACAGTATTAAAATGGATCTTAGAGATAAAGGATCGAATTGTGTGGACTGGATAGATCTGGCTCAGGATAGTGACCAGTGGAGGGCTCTTGTGAACACAATAGCTGCACAATTTGTGGCTTCTCAAGAAGGGTTCAGCTCCATAAATTTACTTATTTTTTTGTTAATTTGAAGGTTTTCCTCACTGACAAGTGTCAGTTTCGTGGCATGGATGATGAACTGAGAAACGTTCGTTGCCCGTTGTACTGCATATGCTGTGCCTACAAATTCCGGAAGTGACTAAGAAGAATCACGAATACCCTCAGATGCCTTACTCGCCCAACTATGACATTCACTGATGATAATAGTCACAATATCGGTATTAGCCCTGCGATTTTAAATGATTTCTGGATTTGAAACATTTGGGACGGAGGATGTGGTACCAGCAGCACCTCGCTCTACAGTATACCACATGGTACTGCTCGAAGCTTGTTTGACAAACAACAATCGCCAGGTGTGTTGGCTTTAACCTTGAGCGGATCCTGTGTTCTGTTTATTGACCTGATGAGGTATTCAATGCTAATTTATATTTCTGGCTGTGTTATACTGGCCTCATTCCTGCGGAATCCTTACACTTGCAGTCTTCCTCCTTGAAGACGTCCCGCGTTAAGGCTTGAATTCATAAGAATCACGCAGAACTATAACATCTCTTCTATCACGACGAAAGTACGTCGCATCTCGGCCACGTCTTGTCTTCCACTTTGGTCCTCAAGGGATAAAATGACGAGCAGCATGTTTTGAATTTCAATAAACTGGTAACCTAGTTCAGGATAACGTCGCTCGCATCTCCTGTATGCGAAACATTTGCATCAGTATCATAGGGAAATAAAATTATAAGGCGATTCGAAAATATGCTTCTATCGGAGCGGTTCGCCGTCTTTGTGATACTGCGACCCTCTATAAAATAGTGCACCGACACTAGTGACCCCCATAATTAAAGAAATTGTGGTCTAGTGGTCAGAGTTCTTGGCTACAGATCCTGAGGTTCTGGGTTCGATTCCCAGCGCTACCAAATTTTTTGAGAAGTAGTGGGTCTGGAACAGGCTCCACTCGGCCTCGTGAGGATAATTGAGGAACTATTTCAAGGAAATAGCGGCTCCGGTCTAGAAATCCGAGATTAACGGTCATGGTGATCCGTTGCGCTGACCACGCGACACCCTCTATCCGCTAAAGTTGGCACTAACTCCGCCGACAAGTTGCGGTCGCTCGGTCGGTATAGTTCGCTTGCGAACTCAAGCCACCGAGTTTGTTTGTTTGTTTGTTTTCAGTAGGAGTAATGGGAGAAAAATGGAGCACATTTGTCTCTGTGTCCGTTAACTGCAGCTAAATTATTGGAGAGCATAAGAAAAGACTTGCCAAAACTGTGCGTGGCTACAACTATAATTTAGTTAATTCCTGAGAAATTCGGCGTTCCCCATTACAGTATATCCCGACTTGCCGTGTGGTCGCGACCTACATTTTGAGATATGCTCTATACAACCTTGATGTATATTCTAAAGGATTCTGACGATGATATCAGAATCACTGGGATTTAGGGCTTTGCCCATCGTCCGGTTTTCTAGAAACTAGAAAACAACGTTTCGGAAATTTTATCTGTTTCCGTCCACAGGCAAGTGGGAGGTAGACACCCACACTTTTGGGTTTCCTAGAAACAGCTAACTTCAAAAGAGTGTCTCCTCCCCCCCCCCCCTNCTTGAGGACGGGTTGTGTTTTCTATCTTCTAGAATACCGGACGATGGACAAAGTCCGAAAACCCAGTAATTCTGAGCAAAATCATGATGTTGCTGCGTGAGGTTACGGCAACACAATGCGCCGATAATGCGTTCAGTGACCTGGTTGTAGGTTATAATATTTCTTGCGTTAGGTGGATCTACCAACAGTAATTTCTTTGTTGTCATTTTCATAAAAATAAACGCTTATTAGTGGAACTTCTCGGAACCTGTATTTTTTAACTGGATATTATGATTGGAATGCGATTGCGCAGTGCGGAGCCCTGAATATGCCTTGAAGCGCTGCAAAATGCACCAGCATATTCATTTTCGGAGAATGTGTCGTATTTTTCAGCAATATTACAGAGCTGTTTATTTTTCACTGACAGCCGACAAATTGATTTTGTGTATTACAATTCACGGAAAGATATTCTCTTCTATGAAATCATTTCATGCAACGATGTTGCTTGACACGTAACAACGGCGATCAAGCAGTTGTCATTGCATTTCGTTGTGTGAAAGTACGAAAAGCTATACTTCCCTACATACCACGCCGTGGTGACGTACCGGAGGTGTGAAAGACAAGCTCCACGGATTCTATACAGCTGTACTAGTTGGATATAAGTGTTTAGTTATTTTCCGGGCGCTTTTACTTGTACTCTGTAATCATTCGATAGGACATAACGTATGTATAAAATAATAGGCCTTGCAGGTTATTAAATGGAAACCTGGATAGTGTAGTTGGTATAGCGGCTGGCTACGGGCTGAGTGACCGAGGGGTTGAAGTTCGAGCCTTGTAAGGGCAAGAATTTTCTCTTCTACACCTCGTCCAGACCGGCTCTGAAGCCCACCCAGCCTTCTATCAAATGCATACCGGGGGCTCTTTCCCCGGGGATAAAGCGGTCGGAACATGAAGCTGACCTCTCAACTCCAACTAGTTTCGTGGTTAAGAAAACGTGGCTCTATACATTCACTCTCCCATACGTCTTCATGGCGTAGTAATTAATTAGCAAACCATAGCGAAAAATTTACCTTAATCTACTGTTGTTATTAACAAGTCAGAGCATTTGATTAAAAATACATTTTCCCTTGTATGAAATTACTTACTTACTTACTTACTTACTTACGCATGGAGCTGAGCCCTTTTGGAAGAGCCGCCAATTCTGCCGCTACTCAAGAATTTCCCAGCATTTTATGGAACCCGAAGTTTCACTACCTAGTTCACAAGAGCCCTCCACTGGTCCCTGTCCTGAGCCAGATAAATCCAATCCACACCATCCCATCATATCTCCCTGAAATTAAGCATTTTAATGTTAAGTCTTTCAGTCCAATTTTGATACATATTTTATATATGACTTAAACTACTTTCAGATACAAGACTAAATATATTAACTGAATAGGAAACCAGATATAGTACTAAACATTTAAATTATATGGGACCACAAATGGAGCACAATTTAATAGTTTAATTTTTCCTGAAATTGTATCGCCTGATGATGGCTTTCGGAGCCACAAAAATTTGCGCTATATAATGCGACAAGTCCAATAAACTCATTATTGCACGGTTAAGTATGAGTGAATTTTTGATGGTTATTTTGTGTTGAGACAGGAACAATATAAATGTGATTTTCTAGAATAACACAACAGGCTGCATTAAACTAAGTTTTACATCTAACAACCATTCTGCAGTACGGGTAAATGTTTAAGTGATCTGTATGAGCATTTTTATTATTTGTTTTTGAGGAGAAGTCGCGTTTTCGAATACTTTTTCATCCGCTTCACTTATACGTCATTACTGAAGAGTTTATTGGATTTTTGTCGTGGTTCTTTGTCAGAAGGAAGTGTATGCTTTGCCTGTTATTGCTAACAGAGCGGTTGAAAGACGTTTTAGGATGGTTATTTTAAAGATGTGAGAAATATGTTGTGCGCGTTGTGATTTTTAGAACAAAACAAAACATACTCCATGGTCCTAGTCCGCAGACGAACTGTTCCGACTCAGCGACCGCCGCTTGTCGGCGAAGTTAGTGCCAACTTTTGCAGCTAGAGTGTGTCAAGTGGTCAGCGCAACGAATTCCCACGGCCGTTAATATATATATCACATTGCAGTAATGTGGTACATGTATCTGATGTTTTCGAAACAGTCATTTTTTGTTGTTTGTTCACCTTCAGGTGTACTATAACCGTCTTTACTGTAACTTGCAGTGACCTGTTATACGTCGAGAGAGTTGACCTACCGCTCAAATGTTGCCCTGGGTTTCGTGACGACAGTTTGTCAAGTCCTCTCACGTACATATTCAAGGTATATCCTAGGTTCTCTGCGTGACGGCTCTCCGCATTCAGCCCAAAACAGACCGTCACTACACCCATGGGTTACACAGGGTCACGGTGGGATAAACTGAGGGGCGAAATACAAATTGACTTTCATTCCACGCACTTCGATTCTCCCAAGTCCACAGATATTTCATTTAGATGTTGTAGTCTGCATAGCAGTGTATTTCGGCAATGAACTTATCACTTTTTTGTGATATCTCTGTTTATGCTTGTGACGCTTTCGGTGTGTTGCCTACGCAGTATTGAATTAAGCGTGACACCGTAGAGATATATGGCGATAGAGGTATAGCTCCAAGCGTTCCTAACCCGACCAATAAGGGCCGCTCCATTGCTCAAGCGGTTAGTCACTGGCTTCCCACCGCGGCGGCCCGGGGTGCGACCTCGAGTCTGGTCAAGTGGGATTTGTGGTGGACAAAGTGGGGCTGGGGCAGGTTTTCTCCGAGTACTTCGGTGTCCCCTGCCAATCTTCATTCCACTAATTGCTCCACAATCACCCTCACCTATAATCTGGGGCTGGTACAATATGCCAGAAGTGGCCGCAGTACAAGGGACTTAGTCCCACCCCAATAGCAATAAAGAAAGCGAGCAATAAATGGAGGTGAATGAGGAGCTTTCCGTCTCGGCTGTTTTACCCCTCCCCCTCCAGGACCGGTCTGGATGCTGTGGAAAAAAAAATTTCTTGCCATGTCGGGAATCAAACCACGCTTTGTCGGTAATGATATTAAATTGAATTGCCTGACTAATTGATGATGCGACACCCTTACGTGCACGCAATTTGGGTTCTTTGTGCTGAAATATATATAATTTCATTAAGTCCTGTTGGTGCGTCTCTCTCCCTGCGATGCAGCAGACAACCCTACACCAATTTATGATTTATGACCCCTCTTCTCTTCTGTTCTGTATGTTAGCCTCGTGACATATTTTAATTAAATAGCACATGTTTCAGACACTGACCAGACAGCCGCAAGGGGTTGATTCTATTTCAGTGAAACAATTCGTGTCCCGCACTCTCCATGGGTTGCACACGAAATGTGGGAGTGAAGCTCCACGTTATCCTGGATACCTCACCTACTTACTTACTTACTTACTTACTCATGGAGCTGAGCCCTTCTTGGGGAGCCGCCAATTCTGCAGCTACTCAAGAATTCCCCGGCACTTTATGGAACCCGAAAGTTCATTACTGTGTTCATAAGAGCCCACCACTGGTCCCTCTCCTGAGCCAGATCTATCCAATCCATACCATACCATCCAATCTCTCTAAGATTCATTCTAATATTGTCCACCAGCTACGACTTGGTCTTCCCAGTGGTCTCTTTCCGTCTTTCCCACTAATATCCTATATGCATTCCTCGTCTCCCCATTCGTGCTACATGTCCTGCCCACCTCATCCTCCTAGACTTGATCATTCTAATTATACTTGGAAAAGATCCTGGTTACCTACAGCTTCTTATTTATTTATTTATAGCCCCCTGTTATAGCGTTAGTCAGAACTTAATGTAAATGTAAGGAGTTAAGAGCATTTTGCATAAGCACCTCTTCGTAGTAACCTCCATGGTGAACAAGTGGGCACACTCCTACATGATATTCGGGAAGAACTCGGTTCGAATGTCGTTCATGTTGGACCATTTAACGACATTGTCAGTAGCTAGATTATCTCTATCTATCTATCTATCTATCTATCTATCTATCTATCTATCTATCTATCTATCTACTCTATATATCTATCTATCAATATACTCTATCTATAAGTTTCTTAACCTTAGACATTCGGTAGGACCCCTTGGACGGGGATCAGCCCGTCGCAAGGCCACTACCTACACAGGGCAGCACAAACACAGAAACGCACACACAGACATCCATCCTTTAACTGGAATTCGAACCCACGATCCCAACGTTCGAGCGAGCGAAAACATTTGATGCCTTAGACCGCGCGGCGTCTCTTGTCGGCAGTAGCTAGGCCAAGTAGCGTCAAATGGGAGGGTAATGCATGAATTGGAAAGGGTTTGGAAGAAAGCGACTGACCTAATCAAAATACCATTTATGCATTTGTCTGGAGGGACCGAAGAAAACCACAAGTAACGTCTACCAGTGTATCCGGTGTCCAGGCCGATATTCGAACCGATCACCTCTCAAATACGAGTCTGAGGCGTTACAACTACGTCACCCTGTGTGGCAGTATATGCTGTAGCTATTGACGGCGTCATTAAACAAGGCACAGGAAGAAATGGGCAACTCACTTGAAATCATCGGATATCAGACTGAATCTGAACTCCTTGTGTGTGTGCCGTGAAGAGAAAAATTCCAAACGCCCCTTCTGTTCTATGTTTTATGTTACACAAAACACGTTAATGTGCACAAGCATCTTTGTTCGTCTTATACTCATTATTTCTGTCGCTTCTGCAGGTCGGTTATTGTTTCCGCCGCTTGTCTGCAACCTAGCAACACACATTGTCAACGGATGTGTTTTATTATACCTTCCCTTCTTCTGCTTTATTTTACGATGTCAGCGATCCTATTGAACACAGCTTAGAGTTCTCCGGTTTCCTCTTCTCTTTTATTAATTTAATTTCCGTCCTTTCCCCGTTTTTCTTGCTTTCCGCATCAAATACGTTTATTGGTTTACACTCAGCTACTGTGAGAATAAATAGCTTAGCAGTGTGTCATAGGAGTCTAAGTGAGGTTGAAAATAAGAGGAATTTTGTTGGCCAGAAAATGTATAGAAGTTAGCCTCTATATCATGTTCAACATGACTGTAATACAATATGTACTTTACGTGCATCGGAGTCCGTTGGAAATGCACCGGGACTTGAAGTAGTCACTTTGTCAAAGGTGGAAAAGTGTACAGTAGAAAAATTGCAAACGACAACGTTGTTTCCCTTATATGTACCCTATAGAGCTTTGGTTAAAGCGTATATCGCATTGAAGAGTTGAAACTTAAATCCCGTCCCGAGGGAAAATTTGAATGGAAAGTGTTTGAGGACAGCTTGCGGAAAAGGACGCTTGGATTTGAAGAGATAATGTAACAGCGAAAGTGAAAAAGCAAAAAAAAAAAATGAAAGCGTTGATAAAAGGTAAAGCTATCCCTGTAACAGGCCATGGAGGCCCATAGGGTTGTGAGACATCGAGGCTCCCACATTTTGTAGACCCTCAGCTCACAGATGGCAGTGAGGTTGTCAGATTTTCGCGCCGGTCGCCCTTTACCTCCAGGAAGATTCCTGGCGCTCATTATCTTAAGGCGCGTCCACATTACTCGTGCTTGTGCTCGTGTGACTCGCTATGCTCGCGGGTAATGTGGACGATATGACGAGACAAGCAAAAAAAAATTTAATTTCAAATCTATAGCCAATAAATTAAAATACCTCTACAGCCTATACACACTACGAGTAAATATACGGATCCTCACTCGCCGACGCCTGACGAGCAACTGAAGTAGTGTGGACGAAGATTTACGGGCACAAGTAAAAGCCAGACGAGTCTCCCGACGAGCACGAGCACGAGTAGTGTGGACGCGCCTTAAGATTGGGNAGCCGAAACATGTAGGGTGGATTGAACATTTATTAATTAAATTTCACATTGTCTCAGATGGTTGCTTGTCGAATTGAATCAGTATACCAGTGCCAAACTGAGACCTAGAACAATTGAAATCCCAGGCGAAATTTTGTTGGTGAATCATGCCAACCCCAACAGATTGACAACCACGACCTCCCCATCGTGCCTTTACGTAGCTTATTTTGTGTAGACAAGACAGAATATCCCATAACTTTTATGACAGACGGATCTAATATCTGGTTCCCCAGTAACTTTTGACTGAAATTTAAGTTCTTAATCACATTTTGATAAATTACTCTGAGAACTTATTTCGCTTTGTCACAGATAACAGATCATCATTTCAGAAACACACTGTACTTTATCTGGAGCTCGATAAATCTGATTTCCCTTCCTCCCCTTCATTGCTTCCCATTTTATCTGTCCCCCGTGTCTCTTCCATTCTCAGTGATGCTTCATCAGCGTTTTTTCATTAGCAGATCGAGAAAGAGAAGAGGCACACCCTAGGTGCTTACACGATTGAGAAGGGAGAGGGGGTGCCGTGTTGCAAATTGTCGAATATTAGAGAGACTGTCACTTTTTTTGTAGTAAGGCGTATTAGTTTCAGTTCATATCTCTTACGAACAGTAAGTAAGGGTGTCATTGTGCTTAATTAGTGCTTAATTGTGCTTAGTCAGCTTCACATTCCGGCCGCTTTGTCCTGAGGAAAGAGCTCCCAGTACCCACTGAATATGATTCTGGGTAGGCCCCAGAGCCACTCTAGACCCTGTGGAAAAGGGATAAATCTCTTACCTCTGCCAGGAATCGAATTACGGTTCATCGGTTTTTAAGGGAGGAGCCTGGTTTCTATAGCGACTGAGAGCCCGGCTCCCTAACACGTTCTTTAGCTATACTTTCTTCGTGGCTTTTGTAGAGTAATCTTAACCACGCATTGGACAGGTAGCAACAAAATCGTATCCTGCCATTCGATGCTACGCTTGAAAATCCCCATGAACGAAGTTTCAGCAGAACGGCAATGAGCCAAAAAATAAGTCAAGCTAATCGGAATAAGCGGAGACTTACAGTCTCAGTGTTATACGTGGTGCATCTCTGTTGTTAAAACCGTCGTCTTATTGTCTGCTAATGTCTTGTTACTTCAGCACTGCATAAAATCATGAATGAAATGTAAGAATGCATCTCAAATTTCACTGCTAATTGCTTGCAATACGTTGGTATGCTTCCGCATGGGAAGGTTCAGTACATTGAAGGAGGGGAAAAAACTATCCCTGTAACAGGCCGTGGAGTCCCATAGGATTGTGAGACTTCGAGGATCCCACATCTTCAAGACAATCGGCTCGCAGATGGCGGTGAGGTTGTGAGCCTTACGTGGCAAGCTATCTCTGTAACAGGCCGTGGAGTCCCATAGGAATGTGAGACTTCGAGGATCTCACATCTTCAAGACAATCGGCGCGCAGATAGCGGTGAGGTTGTCAGCCTTAAGCGCCATTCGCTTTTTACCCCCAAGAGGATTCTTCGTATTCGTTTCTGTTAGAGACTGAGTCGACCCTATGGTCATAGTGCGTCTGGAAGGATTAGGTCAATCGAAAAATGGAATGATATCGTCGGGAATCGAACGTGCGACTTTCTGGGTGTAGGATCGTGCCTCAACTAGACTACCGCGTGCCTGTTCCATACATGGGAAACTAATTGTAATACATCAGTCCGATACCTAGGGCGCTGGTGTAGCGGTGATATTCCGGTCTCGTATTGGAGTATCAGCCGTGGCTGATATTTTCGTGGGTTCCCCCACTCCAGGCAAATGCCTCGATTAGGTCATGACCGCTTCCTCCCGTGTCTTACTACCGCTGGGTTCTGAACACCGTATTCTCAATGCTGAAACTGTCATAACATAGTCCATAATGCGTTAACAGACAGTAATTACGAGCAGACATAGATATAAGCTGTAAAAGTTTGTGACGATGCCACAGTAACACAAATAATATGTTTCTGGACGTTATCCAACGTCCTGTTTATATTTGTAACATCATCCCTCTTTCATCTAAAACACAACTTTTCGGAGACTGAATTCTCTGTCCGTTTTCGAGAGTATCTTCATCGATTGGCCCCAAACTGAGTAGGTTTTACCTGAAGAAGGAGACAGACTCCAGTCTCCAATAGTTGTGTTTTACATATAAACAGGACGTTGGATAATGTCCTGAAACATATTATTTGTAGTAAGGACACATATGCATATACCGAGCAGGATTCGAAGCTGTTATCTCAAGTCAGTGAGCTGTTTAAGTTCGTGTGTTACTTAGGGCGTCCTCACACCAACTGCGTCAAGACAAGCATCAAGACATGAGACAAAAGACGCAGCCATGCTTCATTCGTGATTCAGATTCGAGTCCGCACGCCGAAGTAGCGCGTCTGCCTCTTATCATATTTTCTCCAGTTGATGATATGACGTCATGTCGATAACGTACACTGGTGCTGTTCCTTGAGTACTGATGTCTGAGTCATCACGCACAGAAAAGAACATGCCGAGTCTTGCTGCACGTGTCTGCGGCATGAAACTGACGCCAGCATCATGACTCATACCGGTGTGTGGCGGTTTTCATAATCTCATTCGTTTCAACTGTGCTCCTTCTTTGCGTCATGTCGCAGGCATCGTGTCTTGACTGTTACATGTCATGACGCATGCCGGTGTGCGGCATACCTTAAAGTGATAAGAGACACGTCTGACACCCTAAATGAATTTTACTGCTGCTGAAGACGTAACGCCCAGCAAAAGCGCTGCGTTCCGGGAGAGGAAGGCAAGATCATTTCGGCATGTTCCCATACTAATCAGATGACTGCATCTGTTCGGAGCAGTTCGCCGTGAAGGACAAGTTCCTATGATATTCGTCATGACGGAACTGAATTGCATAATGTGATTTACTGAAGTACAGTGATGTGATTAAATTTCTTTCAATTTTTTTTTCTTTTAATTTTGGAAGCGAAAGCAATTTGATGCTTATCATCATCATCTTCTTCTTCTTCTTCGAATTCATAATTTCATTGGAGCTTTTTCTACCCTCCATTCTCTCATTCTCTCCTCTCTTGCATCCGCCTTCCTTATGATGACGCCGCCTCTGTGGCTGGTGCAGCGTTTGAAACAGTTTTCTCGTGCTTGGCGGATATCAGGTCGTTACCTGCGAAATGCATGTTGAGAGGCCGTGCTGTATTCGGAAGGAGTTTTGTTGTAGTCTCTGCCAGGATATCGGCTATTTTCTTGGTTTTCCTCAGTCCCTCCAGGCAAATGCAGAGATAGTATCTCCATTAGGCCACGACCGCTTCCTTCCAAGTTCCTTCCAATTCGTCTTTCGCTAGTCATTCCACCGTTAAACACATTTAATCTATTGTTGAGTGCGTATTTGTTGCGGAAGTTACCTAACAACCGCCGCTGTTTACAGTCACCGCGTAGCAACAGGTCTATAAAGAAACAACAAACAAACTCTGTGATTTTAGTCCGCAAACTATACCGACCGAGCGAGCGCCGCTTGTCGGCAAAGTTACTTCCAACTTTAGCTGATAGAGGGTGTGGCGTGGTCAGCGCAACGGATTCCCACGGCCGTTAATCTCGGTTTTCTAGACAGGACCCGTTATTTCCCTGAAATAGCTCCTTAGTTATCCTCACGAGGCTGAGTGGACCCCGTTCCAGACCCACCACTTCTCAGAAAATCTGGTAGCGCCGGGAATCGACCCCGGACATATGCATCTGTAGCCATGAACTCTGACCACTAGACCACAGAGGCGGTTTTAGGAACCGGTCTGTACGCCACAATATTATGCTCTTTTCCTAGAAGACTCGCATTGAACGAGTTTCTTGGAAAAATGCCCTTTGTACAAGAAACTAATACACAGCATATGTATGTATGTATGTATGTAGCAGAGCAAGTCCACGGTAGCTGGTATACTCGTAGCACAGCTTTCAGTATCCAGTTATACCTACACCGACATCAGCAATTATGAGCAACTCAGTCGTGGCTTGTTTGTTAAGAGCAATCTTACTGGCCAAACCGTGGATCGAATTCCTATGATTTACGGTGCGCGACCTTTTGAATGACTTCTGAATGTAGAGCCCTAACTCATCACAGTAGTTGCGGACTCTGTACAGGGAGTACTGTGAATTCAGTTGTTTTGTTAAACATGAAGCTATCCTGCAAACAGATGATAATTAGTTGGGAACACTCAGACATGAAGTAGACACAAATCTCCTCCGACAGAGTGTATAAAAATAAGTTTTTCTACAAGCCTGTAACCAGCTCCGTGGTAAAGGAGCTTCTTAAGTATATAACAAGCCCTCGTTATACCCCTTCTCCCTTTAGTTTTTGATCAGATGATCAAAGCAGAAATATCCTTGCTGGTGTGAAGATACTACTAAAATATATTAAATTGACTGCGAAGATTCTATTGAATTTAGTTTTTTTTATTGCTAGTGGGGTGGGACTAAGTCCCTTGTACTGCGGCCACTTCTGGCATATTGTACCAGCCCCAGATGATAGGTGAGGGTGATTGTGGAGCAATTGGTGGAATGAAGATTGGCAGGGGAAACCGAAGTATTCGGAGAAAACCTGCCCCAGCGCCACTTTGTCCACCACAAATCCCATTTGAGACCCGGGATCGAAGCAGGGCCGCCGCGATGGGAAGCCAGCGACTAACCACTTGAGCTATGGCGCGGGCCTTGAATTGAGGTAGCTCAGGATACGGTTCAACTGAAGTATATATACATATATATTGGGTTCCAGATACTAATAAGCTGGCCAGATAATAAAAGGGAAAAGATTGCTCATTATTCATAGGCCTGTTACCTTTTTATTTATGCTTATCTTGAAGTGGTTAAAATATTAAGTACAGACCAGCGAGACGAAAGATGTGCGGTGGGCCGTTGCGGTGTTTCAGTTCCACAACGATATTAAAAGCACTCGGGTTTTTGAAGGATTATGTAAACATATTCATATGAAGATTGTGGTCTACTTAACGCAAAACTCTTCTAGGGTGCGTTTTTAGTCCACGTGTTTGGAAGGTGCACGTAAAAAAAGAATATATGGTCAGAGAGAAATCCAACCAAATTTTTATTCATTTTATAATACCGCTCGTAGGGATTAGAAAAAAGTATTAAAAAAAGGAACGGTCCTGTGAGAAATTTACCGCTAGACATCGTATGAATAACTGTTTTTTGTTTTTAAAATGAGATTTCTCGTGCATGTAAAGTGTAATCATTTTCCTGCTCCGTGGCTAGCAGAATAATTCTATCGTATGCAGGATAATAACATAGTGCTATTGCTTGTACAGCACCTCAGCAAGAAAGAAGACAAAACGCAAGGAGCAGACGTTTCCCGTGCCTGTAATTCATTCTTTTTCATATTCACACACTTTAGTAAATGAAATATTTGTAAGATTTGAGGTTTTCACGGCGGTGACTATGAAGGAAGCAGTCTTCTGGGATGTGGCACCGTGTAGATGTGTTCTTAACCGACGTTTTGGAGGAACGTATCGCCTCCATCTTCAGGGTGGAAGGAAAAAATAAATCCGGAAGTGAAGAGACCGTTAGAACCGGTACAAGCAGACTGGTGTTGCGGATTTCTTATTCTTCCTTCTACCCTGAAGATGGAGGCTATACGTTCCTCCGAAACGTCGGTTAAAATCACAGCTACACTGTGCCACATCACAGAAGATTGCTTTCTTCAAGGAAATATTTGTTTAAATTTTCAGTTTGAAATTTGTAACAAGTAGGCTTGCGGGATCGATGCGTTTTCAGTGTGCATGTTTTATTTTTTGAAACTCTGGCCTGTTGAGTAGATTTCCATAAAATTTAGTATTTTTAGTTTAGCAGTGAGTGTTGCATGGCTGACTTGATTGTGGGTCAGATCTATTCAGTACAACTCAAACAGAGCTTTAAAAACATTCCTATCCTGCAAAATAAATTGTGTATGACATGAAGAACAGAATATATTTCTTGCGGCTCATTTTACATAGTTGGCAGTATCTAATTTATTGTCGCGTGTCTGAGTGACTGTAGTCGGCATTTTGATTGGTGATTGGATTTAGTGACCATTTATACACAACTCATAACTGCAAGTAATATTGTATAACGCTATCGCCAATCTCCACGCTTCACAGACCACTAGAGCACACTCTAAGCTTTCCAGTCTGCTTTCACTAGTCATTCCCTTTTAACAGATCGTAACAATGGAGATTCTTCAGCTGCTGTGCTCACGTCGTTGCCCGCTGGATAATAAAACAACTCATTGCTCCAGTTGTCCTGCATATAACATCTCAGAACGGACCGGATAGAAAACACCCTTCCTCTGTTGTAGTTCAGTTGTTTCTTCTTAAGAATCTGTTGCCTGGCAGTCGCGTTGTTTAATTGTTTGTTTCGCTGTCGTTACCTAGCAACGGGTTTCCAATTACTACACTGTGTAGCGTGTAATGGTAAAATGGTTGGTGCTTGATGAATCAGAAGGGATTTAGAACAAAACGGTGTGGCCCAATCGAAGTACTTTGCCGAAATTTTTCAGGACGGACTGAGGCATACTGCGAGACACCTTATTCAAAATAGTCCGTGTCCCGGCCGAGATATGAACCAAGTACGTGTCGAGTACAAAACCAGAGCGTTACCGCTACACAACCGTGCCAAGTCCATGCAGTGTATAACCCATTGAGATATGCGTCGTTGTGTAGAAGGAATATGTTTTGTTGTAATGAATAGTTGAAGAACTGGAAGTAAAAGTGTCTGCAGCCTAAATTGTAGTGTGATTGCTTTGCAGCAACAGAAAGAAATGTAAGTAAAAGTGTCTGCAGCCTGAAGTGTAGTGTGATTGCTTTGCAGCAACAGAAAGAAATGGAAGTAAAAGTCTCTGCAGCCTAAATTGTAGTGTGATTGCTTTGCAGCAACAGAAAGAAATGGAAGTAAAAGTGTCTGCAGCCTAAAGTGTAGTGTGATTGCTTTGCAGGAAGAGAAAGAAGGGGAAGTAAAAGTGTCTGCAGCCTAAATTGTAGTGTGATTGCTTTGCAGCAACAGAAAGAAATGTAAGTAAAAGTGTCTGCAGCCTGAAGTGTAGTGTGATTGCTTTGCAGCAACAGAAAGAAATGGAAGTAAAAGTCTCTGCAGCCTAAATTGTAGTGTGATTGCTTTGCAGCAACAGAAAGAAATGGAAGTAAAAGTGTCTGCAGCCTAAAGTGTAGTGTGATTGCTTTGCAACAGCAGAAAGAAATAGAAGTAAAAGTGTCTGCAGCTTGAAGTGTAGTGTGATCGCTTTGCAACAACAGAAGAAGGTGTTCACTGGCTCAGTGACTGTTGGATTCTCAATACATACTCTGCTCCATGGGGTTAGTTGTAAGAGTACATGGTGACAGTGAGGTATGAAAAGTTAGTTTTGAAAACAATTCTGAGGGAGACAAATAGCCTCGGCCACTTGTGCAAGGATATATAATCAGGACAGTGGATGTCACTCTGTAATGAAGGAATTATCTGGTTAGCTATGATAGTGCTTTATTTGTTTGCTTGCATTTAGATACTGCACGCAGTAAGGGGTCATGAAGTTTGCAAGTTGTTATGAACATACATGAGTCAGTTTAGTTTCCTTCACTTTAATTATAGAAGATTTTAAACGCGGGAAACACAGGCTTGAAAGAGTTCTGCGAATGGCTTCACTGATAAAATAATAGGACGTAATTGGAGTCTCAGTAGGATGATAGGTAATTAAATGTCGCAGGTCAAGTAGTTGCATTTAATGAAGTAAACGTTATGTGGGTCGTAGTGTGAGTAGCAAGTAAGATGGGCAGTCGGTTCGGTGCTTGTATCTTCCTTCAGTTCATTCTAAGTATTGCGAGCGAAATATCACGGCGCTGGAATTAGTGCACGTCGCCCTCCATCTTGCAGTTGCATGTTCTGCGTAAACTGGGTTAATTGCTGTCAAGAGTCCCTGTACCGAGTTGCATACTTTATGTGGCTTCTTGACATTCATTCTGTTCTTCAGTCTTTTCAACGTGTGAGTGTGAGCTGTATTATCGCCTTCATTCGTATTGTGACGAATATGACCATTGCTAGACAACGGTTCGGTAAACGTGTTTCCGCTACAACGAATAGACACGGAATAATCCATTGCTGGGCAACGGTTCGTGAGCACGTTCCCATGGCAATGAATAAACACAAAAATTGATATAATAGAGGAACTATAAAGACGCGTCCACATTACTCATGCTCGTGCTCGTGGTCGTGTGAATCGCTATTCTCGCGAGAAATGTGGACGATATGACAAGTCACGAGATAAGCAAATTTTTAATTTTTTAATTTAAAAACTACAGCCAATAAATTAAAATACGACTACATCCTATACACTACGAGTAAATATACGGATCCTCACGCGCCGGAGCCTGACGAGCAACTGAAGTAGTGTGGACGAAGATGTACGGGCACAAGTAAAAGCCAGACGAGTCTCCCGACGAGCACAAGCCTGGCGAACACGAGCACGAGTAATGTGGACGCGCCTTTAGACATGGTGACTTATATTCGGTTCGCTTGGAGGTTAGTTCAGTTCAGGATGATTCTTCGTTCGTCATTCCTCACAGCGGAAGAGAAGTCCAGTAAGGAATGGGGCGAGTCTTAGACAGTCACCGATTGTGAGCGGTTGATATGGGTGATAATTGTAGTAGAAGTGCCAATAAATCCAATCATTCAATCCAGAACCCATCATTATTGGTCACGCAACTCATCACATATGACGGTATGTTTTGCATCCTGTTGTGTATGTTTCTACTACGTAAATTTGCCCGTCGATCACAACAATTCTGCATTTCCAGTGAATAACTGGTATGCTTTATTGTCGATAGAACAAGTTCAATAGGATGTTCCTTTTTTTTTTCAGGCGTTCCTCTTATATTCGTATATACCTTTGTATGGGTGTCGAGGTTTTATTTTATTCTTGTAATCATTTTACACACGGTAGGACCCCTTGGACGAGTGATTGGCCCGTCGCAAGGCCGTTACCTGAATGCCGGACAACACAAACATAGAACAACGCATACACACATCAAACATCCATGCACTGAGTGGGATTCGAACCCACGATCCCGGATCCGAGCGAGCGAAGGCAGTACATGCCTTAGACCGCTCGGCTACCGTGACCGGCTAAAAATGTTTCTTATTTTCCTACATGTTTCGGTCCTTAACGACCATATCAGGCGTTTATAAACAGTAAGATGCATCTACGTTTGTTACTGGGCTACATTTCGCAATTGATCCATTGCTGTTAGTCTTCTCATGTACAAATGTTTACGTAGATTTACATTATTTAAATATATTGAATTAATTTTTTTTTTTTTAAATTATTGTTATTTTCCTATAAATTATCCTAGTATATGTAGGGTTTGGGGGGCACACGGTAGCGTAGTTGGTTGAGGCACTGTGCTACAAGCCGGAAGGTCGCGGGTTCAAGTCCCGATTAGGTAGATTTTTTCAATTTACCTAATCCTTCCAGTCGCACTATGGCCCTGGGGTCGACTAAGCCTCTAACAGAAATTGTACCAGGCATATTTATGGGGGTAAAGGGCGGCCGAGGCGTAAGGCTGACAATTTTACCGTCATCTGTCAGCCGATTGTCTAGAAAATGTGGGTGCCTCAACATCTCACAACCCTATGGGCCTCCACGGCTTGTTACAAGGATACCTTTACTTTTTACTTTACTTTACGTAAAAACTTATACATAATAAGACTAATAGCAATGGATACATTACGACACTTAATCTGGTATTGAATGTGGATGCATTTTATTGTCTATAAACGCCTGATGATGGTCGTTACCGAGGAAACACGTAGCATAATAAGCAGCACCTTAATAAACTAACAGATTTTGTAGACATTCGAGCATATCAGTTATTTATTCGAAGCACAGACCTGTTATGATCGACGGACAGATTTACGTATAACGTATTATGGCCTTTTCCAATTCAGATACTGTCGTCTTCTTCATTGTCTGGGGTAGGGTGGGTAAATGTTCATGCGTATATGAGTTTTGGTTCAACAGACCAATGGGGGTTGGGGCTGGTGCTCTTTGCGGGCCCCACTGGGGTCTGTGAATAGGGAAATGATGGCCAATCGGCTAAGTTCAGTCCCGCCGAGAACAAAAAAAAAACATGGGCAGTTGGGTTTTCCAGGCGCTCACCCATCGAAGTACTTATCAATCACAATGTTTCTTAGTCTCTTCTTGTGTAGGTGGAACGGCGTGGACGGTCTTTGGCCTTGAAGATGACTGACCTGGTCCAAGAGTTTGTTGATCCTTGGATTTGCTTGGGAATCCCCCATCTCTCCTTTTCCTCGTCTTCACTGATGAGCAAATTGTTTCTGTTTATTTAAACCAGTGCTGGACCACTGATCACAGTGGCCGCGTGGTCTAAGGCACGAACTGTCTTGGCTCGCTCGAACCCACTCAAGGCATGTATGTCTGTATGCCTCTATTCTTTGTGTTGTTCTGTGTGAAGGTAGCGGCCTTGCGATTGGCTGATCCCCTGTTCAAGGAGTCCTACCGTCTGTGTATAGGATTAAGTAACTGAAAAAGCGGCCAAGGTCCAACAATGGACTAGTGCAATAGATGAACAGATAAGTAGGTGGGTAGACAGGCAGGCAGGTAGACAGATAGACGGATGGATGGATGGACGGACGGATAGGGGTGGTGTTTTACTCGTATTTTTAATTGATTATTTAAGGACAACTGTTTTCCTTGGTCGGATGGGGCTGTTCCAAACTGACAACGAGTTGGGGGCCCCTGAAGAAACAGGATCAATAGCCTGTTTCAGAAACTAAGGTTACAATCTTCCAGACAGTCACACCGTGTAGTTTGGAGGATAACTGCCATCTTCAGTATAGAAGACACTGCACAATGTCACATCTCAGAGGACCGCAGTCTTAATATTCACCACCTTGAGGAACTCATGGTCCGCCTCTGTGGTTTAGTGATCATAGTTCCTGGCTGCAGATCCTGAGGTCCTGGGTTCGATTCCCGGCGCTACCAGATTTTCTGAGAATTAGTGAGTCTCGAACGGGGTCCACTCAGCCCCGTGAAGATAATTGAGGAGCAATTTCAGGGAAGTGGCGGTTCCTGTCTAGAAAACCGTGGGGATTCGTTGCGCTGACCACGTGACACCCTCTATCCGCTAAAATTGGTACTAACTTAGCCGACAAGCTTGGTCGGTATGGTTCGATTGCGGACTCAAGCCACGTAGTTTTTTTATGAGTAATTCATATCTCGTATTTCAGAAGCATAAGAAAAGTAATCAGCAATTTATGTTGACAACATAGTTTATAGGTAGCTCTGCTCCGTTCTCTCTCAGATTTATAGACGATACACGCTGATAACGCGTACCGGGATACAACTGATATGTACCAGTAAACCTGCCAGAAGTCAAATGTTGTACATCTGCCTTTACATTATGTTTTTCGGCCCAAAACCGGGCACATTTTATTTAAAAATGAAAAAGCGCTGGTCGTAGGTACTTTTTGTAGGTTATTTAGTGAGGCTTTCGTTATTACAGTAATTAAGGGTACTAAATGCATGCACTGCCGGTCACGGTAGCCGAGCGGTCTAAGGCATGTACTGTCTTCGCTCGCTTGGAAACCGGGATCGTGAGTTCGGATCTGTTTCCTGTGAGGTACGAACTGAATTCTTATATATTATTCTTATACACTGCCGGTCACAGTAGCCGAGCGGTCTAACGCATGTACTGTCTTCGCTCGCTTGGAAACCGGGATTGTCGGTTCGAATCCCACTCAGGGCGTGGATATTTAGTTTGTGTGTGTGCGTTTTTCTCTGTTTGAGTACAGGTAGAGGCCTTGAGACGAGCTGATGACCCGCCCAGGGAGTCCTGCCGAATGTGTGAGATCTAGAAAAACCGAAGTGAACGGNGACTCGCAGCCGCTGTGCAGCTCATTTATATAGCTGCAGTGCTTGCTTGTTGCGTAATGAGTGCCACGTCANTGCATATAACAGGGCTCTATTACTTGTTTCTTCATCAGCTTTCTTACCATCACAGTATGTTCTGTACGGTGCATGTGAGAAAGTAAGGCTTGATAGAAGCCTGAATCATCAGCGTTAATATCCGAATAACACCCCGGACTCTACCGAATATCTTACACGGACCGATCCGGCCAACAGGTCCTAGTTTTTTCGCCCCTACTCTGCAACATCTTTCCACCTTCTCCTTGGTCTGTTTCGTGCTCTTCGTCTTGTGGGTGTTATAACGCCGTGTTTTCCTCAGCTACCGATCGTCATCTGCTCCGCCTCTTACACCTTTTGTCTCTCCCCATACATAGCAATCCCGGCAACTACAGGTTTAAAGCACAATAGACCACTGTAGGTCTCGGTGCAAGGGCCGAGGAGGTCTGTCCCTCATTCATTCATTCATTCATTCATTCAATTAGCTTACCGTAGGCCTCTCACGGATGTTGAACAGCTCAATATTTCTGTTTGCCAGCACGTTCAGGGGACCCTCTTCAGGGCCCCCGCACGCTCCTGATGGTTACCGGGTCTATTTCCCAAGGGGATTAAAGCAGCAGGCGCGTGAAGTGCCTAGGTTAAGAATGGTGGAGTTATACTGCCGTTCCGCCATACGTCTTCATGTAATGGTGTTTAATTAATTATTAAAAAGTGTTCTGTCGCCCTTACAATAAGGTCCGGATACGCGGTAGCTTAGTTTGTTGCACTATGCTACAAACTGGAAGGTCGTGGGTTCGAGTCCCAATGATGTGCATTTTTTCAATTTGCCTAATCCTTTCAGCCGCATTATGGCCCTGGGGCCGTCTTAGCCTGTAACAGAAATGAGTACCAGGAATCTTTCTGAGAGTAAAGTGTGGCCTGCGCATAAGGCTGACAACCTCACCGCCATCTCTAAACCGATTGTCTAGATAATGTGGGAGGAGCCTCAACCTCTCACAACCCTATAGGCCTCCATGGTCTGTTACAGGGATAGCTTTACTTGTTACAATAAGATCAACTTCAGGGTCCAACTTCTACATTATCCAGCTGTTTGTGAGGGATTTTTTTTCTGAGGTAAAATGTTCTGAGCGTGAAGCTGGTCACTTATCCCATCCGGTGTTGAAGTTAATATATGAATAGTTCCTTACATACGCATTCTTCGTACACAGAGGATTGGTGTTATCACAGCGATGGGTTATTATCTACCAGACTACACGATGTCATAGTTTAAAATATTACAGTACGAGATTTTGTTATGTCTAATATTAATCTTATGCTATGACGAGTCGTAACTGCGACGTGTTCCCCTGAGGAATGAAACATTGCAGAACAGTTCAGAGACCGTAGATTTGGAGATAGGAGCATTTCGCTTGATGATTCGAGTCTGGCTGTGTCCTGTCCTCTTCTACATAATCATGCTCTGAATCTGCTTATGTCACTGTTGTAATGGCGGTCCTAGAAGCTGAGCTGCTGGCTGATTGCAGAGGCTGAACAACATGTAACCACTTTTCAGTCTGACCATTATTTTTTCCCCCCACATTAACCGCTCCCGTCTCATTGTTCTCTCTTAGAGCCAGAGGAACTTAAATCCACAATTACATTATATTCGCCGTTAGACAACACAGCAAACTAAAGCGAATTTTCCTTAGTTTGCGCGTCTGGGCAGTGTTTTGCACTCCTATTCTGTTCTCTGTAGTTGCCGGGTTCGGTTTCCCAGGCTAAGTTGACAAGTGCTGTCCTGAGTCTGTCTAGAAAAGTGTTGGGGTTGCACTTCAGACCACTACCGCGTCCTTCTACATACTTCACCAATCGTCGCTTACAGGCAGTACCCTCTTCGATCCTGTATAATGTTTCCAATTCATGAAAGAATCATTCTGTAAATGGGCAAAGAAACAGAAAGAACTAAGGAGTCGGGATGTTGCATTCGGTATAGTGACTGGCTACGGGCTGCACTCCCGAGGGGTCGGAGTTCGAGTCCCGGTGGGGGCAAGAATTTTTTCATTTCCACATCGTCCAGACCGATTCTGGGCCTCGTCCAGCCTCCTATCCAATGGATACCGGGGGTTCTTTCCCCGGGGGTAAGGCGGCCGGGGCTTGAAGCTGACCACTCACCTCCAGTTAGTGCCGAGTTCAAGAAAACGTGGCTCTATACATCCATCCCCCCCATACGCCTTCATGGCGTAATGCTTAATTAGTTAAGAATAGGGACAAGTTTACGGAAGCCACTACTGGCGATTGAGTTGTGATACAGGATGGGCCTTTCTGTCAACAAAAATATTTTATGAAATTGTAGTGCAGAATTGTCTATATGGGCACACTAATTAAACTAAGACCTGAAAGGAATTCTGTAGTTTTCCTGTATCAATGCAGGAAATTACGTTTTTCCTAAAGTCATCCAAAATATAAAGTGCTGAGTAATGAGGTGACATCACGGTCACGAGTACCGAATTGCTAAAGAGACTTTTCGGCAAAGAAATTATCTCCGCTGATCCCGCTCGCAGAGAAGATACGATTCTGAAGGGCACGAAACAGCAGGACGTGTAGGATTAAACCATTAGAAATCGTGACAGAAAAAAAAATGACCACGATTCTATTGAACGTGCCTTAGATGTCACGACAGTTCGCTTCACTTACTCGTGCAGGGTGGATTGTGCAAGGTGTGCGTCAAGTTCGGACTTCAAATCTTCATCTAGGGTAGCCCATTTTCTGGTTTACGTCCACACGAAGCGCGATATATCGGAAAATGTCTATGTTTCCGACCCAAGGTAACAAGGTGATGAGACATAATCATTTTGGTCCCTTTAGAATGAGTTATTCTAAATCACTCCGTCCGGTAACTGAGATAGCTGTTGTAACGGAGTCTACAGGGTGGGCGCTTTCCCATTTATTTACCTGAGGACAGAAGTAGATCCAATATCGTAAACACTGTGTTCTGTTCAGAATACCTGGCGATGGACAGAGTCCAGGCACTCAGTAATTCTGAGGTTGATCTACCATCGTCAGAACCTTTCAGAACTGGCTTATCCAAATCTTCAATCTAATGTTATTTTTCGTCCTGGGTCGTTGTTTCTTGCTTGCCCTACATTTCCCATATCAGCCTTATATATATGTACAGGCTGTAACTAAATATATGTTACAGCGCTCTGTGGTAGATAGATGGGTTCAATCTGATTATATTTTGTTAGCACACCCATGTTCGGAAACGTTTCCTTTTGGCATGTGGACCACAAATGTTTCCGAGAGGATGTATAAGTTTTAGGGGATGTTATCGTTGTATTTATTATAAAAATTGCGCAAAATGGCGACCACCGACTTCATTGTATGTTCTGCACCGCCTGGCTATGTTATTCTGAGACACTCCCGGATGGGAGTGTCTCAGAGTGTCTCAGTGCAATTCTTGCCACAAGATCAGGTTGTGTCTCCACTGGAGTCCAGCACACCAGGCTTTGCATGTACTCCCAGAGAAAGAAATCCAGTGGAGTCAAGTCAGAGGAGCGAGGGCCCAGGTTATTGGGTCCTTACGTATAATCCCGGATGGTTCCAGATGCTACTGCAATTCTTGCCATAAGATCAGATTGTGTCTCCACTGGAGTCCCGCACACCAGGCTTTGCATCTATTCCCAGAGAAGGAAATCCAGTGGAGTCAAGTCAGAGGAGCGAGGGCCCAGGTTATTGGGTCCTTACGTATAATCCCGGATGGTTCCAGCTGCTACTGCAATTCTTGCCACAAGATCAGGTTGTGTCTCCACTGGAGTCTCGTACACCAGGCTTTACTTGTAGCCCCAAAGAAAGAAATCTACGGAGTCAAGCCAGAGGAGCGAGGGACCAGGTTATTGGGCCTCCACGTGCAGTCCATCTACAACAAAGGTTTCATCCAAATACTCACTGACAACATTAGTGCAGTGTGCCGGGGCGCCAGCATGCTGGAACAATATTTCACGAGGGACTTCCAAAGGCACCGCTTCCAGCAGCTCGGGCGAGGCCTCTTGGAGAAATGTTAGGTAAATGTCACCAGTAAGCTGCAGAGATAAGAGGTAAGGGCGTCCTACTTTCCATTTCAGAGGCCATAGCGCTTAAACAAAGCGTTTCCGGGCATGAGTGTACTAACAAAATATGATCAGATTGAACCTATCTACCTTCCACAGAGCGTTGTAATATATTTATTTACACTCTGTATAGTATATATGCACACATGCAGGAATGCTTTGTAAGTTAAAAGAAAGGACAGGCCGTAACTAATTTAGGATTTGCCCTTGTGTTGACTTACATAGAACTGCGAAGAATGTATATTTATGATTTATTTTGGCACTACAATGTTTGCTTTCCTAATTACACGCGTATCTCTTAGTCACTGGCCAGTTGTGACGCAGCGTTGGCCAAGTTTCGGGCTGCTTACAGCAGTAGCTGGGAAATTGGCTACTTGTTGAATGTGTCTTCAGCTATTAATACTGCACGGCCATTGTAAACTATTGCTCTTCGGAATAGCCACTGTGGCCTCAGAACTAAATCGTCTCTTAAGTGACTTATTGCGTGACTTTAATGATCAAAGAATGGAATAATTCAAACAGGAGGTAAACCCCTACATTCTGAGATTTAGAAACTTTGTGTTTTGTTTCGAGTTAGGAAGAATTTCGACAGTGACACGTATTTATGAAACTATCACTATTGAAAATAGTACTGTATTTCCGTTCATCTCTACGCAACACTTCATCGATATTCTAAGACCGTATGGTATATAATCATGCACAATGTCAGTGTACACTTGTTGGCGTTGCGTTGGTACTACATGTTTGGACCTCCCCGTGACCATCGAATCCGCAAGCTAGTACATTCTGTGGGCTAGGGGAAGTTGTCATTAGTTTTGAAATTTGTTCCGTTTGTAGAATACAGTTAGTTAAGTTATTATTAAAATTAAGATTAATATTACAATTTATGCTCTTCTGTTCATCTTCATATCTTTCGTATGATATTTGGTTCTTTGTCCTTGATGGTTTCTGTTGTTTTGGGGTATCTGAAATGAATGACGTGGCAGTGTTGTCAGTTTTTATTTTGTTTGTGTTGATCGTGTTCTGACTATGGGAAGGGGCAAATGTTATGTGCGTGAACTAGTTTGAGATGATCTTCGGTGGTTCATGGATTTGAACTGTGGGTGTTTTTATGGTGGAACGTTTCATATATTGCATGCATCTCATTGAGGAAGGGTGTAAGTGCAATACTATTTTAACTGTAACGCAGGAGGACTCTGATACATAGAATTAGACGCGGTAAACATCTCAACGGCCGGTCACGGTAGCCGACCGGTCTAAGGCATGCACTGTATTCGCTCGCCTGTAAACCGGGATCGTGGGTTCGATTCCCACTCAGGGCATGGATGTTTGTGTGCGTTTTTCTGTGTTTGTCTACAGGTAGAGGCCTTGCGACGAGCTGATCACCCGCCCAAGGAGTCCTACCGAATGTGTAAGATCTAGAAAAACCGAAATGAACAGAGAAGTTCATGGAGGTAGGCCGAGGCCCACTGAGGCTGTAGTGCCAAGGAAAAAAAAATTCGCAACACTTCAGTAATTTCATACGAACTTGTGGCCAACATTTATTTCTCTTCCGCTCGTATACCTTGAAGATGGAGGCAGCATGTTCTTGAATTGAATTGAATTTATTTACATTCTATAAATCCTAAGTAGGTTAGTACCTTTGGATACAGAACATGTCAAAAGGTTACATACATAAGTACAGGCAATTTTAGCTTAAAAATTAATATAACTTAATTTTACATCATTCTCTATTTACATTGAAGTATTCATCTAAAGAGTAGAAGGAATGAGCATGTAGATAATTCTTTAACTCTGATTTAAACTTTTTAGTATCATTGCCCAAGTTTTTAATACTTTGTGGCAGATTGTTGAACACTTTTATGCCAGTAAAGTAGGCTCCTTTTTGATATACTGATAAAGTTGATGAGGGTAGGTGGAAGTTATATTTTTGTCTAGTATTGTCTAGTCTTGTGAAGACTCTTTATCACACTGCCCTGTTACATCCCAGAAGTCACTTAGCTTCTTTTATTTGTGAGTGGTAACCTTATGCGTAGACGAAACGGTTGCGGAATGGCGGTCTGGTAGATGCATTAAGCCTACTAGTATATTCTAAAAGTGTATAACACTCAGAATTACTGAGTTTTCGGACTTGTCCATCATCTGGAATTCTGAGAACTAGAGAACCTAAGGTTTCGGAAACTGGATCTGTTCCCATCCTCTGGTGAGGGAGGAGACGCCTATTATTCTGGGTCTTTTAGAAAGAGCTAACCTCCAGCTAGATCCAGTGACTGAGGTTAGCTCTTTCTAAAGGATCCAAAATAACAGATCCAGTTTCCAACATGTTATGTTCTCTAGTTCTCAGAATACCGGACGATGGATAAAGTCCGAAAACCCAGTAATTGTGAATGTTAAACCTACTGATGACGTAGTCTGCTTCCGTCAGATGCTGAAGGAAAAAATTGAATGTAGTGGCACAGTAAGTCAGTCATGAGGCCGCTCCATAGCTCAAGCGATTAGTCGATGGCTTCGCACCGCGTCGGCCCGGGTTCGAGCCCTGGTCTATTCAAGTGGGATTTGTGGTGGACAAAGTGGCGCTGGGGGCAGGTTTTCTCCCAGTACTTCGGTTTCACCTGACAATCTCCATTCCATCAAATACATCATCATAATTACCGGGGGCAGGTACAATAAACCAGTCAGTGGCCGCCGAGCCGAGTGGACCCAGCTGGACTCCACCCCCCATTAAGCGAATTTGAAACGAAGAAAGTGAGCCATGAACTTCAGTGAAGCCGATAACTAAGTAACGAGAGAACTCTATTTTAATCTTAAATAAAGCATAAATATATACGTTACACAGAGAACTATTACACTAGTTGCAAACTGCAAAACTATTTTAAAATGTGAATCACCATTTCTAGCGTGTATCGTTTTTTATATATTACTAGTGGGGTGGGACTAAGTCCCTTGTACTGCGGTCACCTCTGGCCTATTGTACCAGCCCCAGATGATAGGTGAGGGTGATTGTGGAGCAATTGGTGGAATGAAGATTGGCAGGGGAAACCGAAGTACTCGGAGAAAACCTGCCCCAGCGCCACTTTGTCCACCACAAATCCCACTTGACCAGACCCGGGCTCGAACCCGGGCCGCCGCGGTGGAAAGCCAGCGACTAACCGCTTGAGCTATGGCGCGGCATCACGTGTACCGTTCTTACTATACAGTTTGATGTTGCATAATGTGGGCAAGCAGATTTCTAACTTGCCGTGTGATACAGATATACAATTCAAATAATATGGTAATGCATAAGCAGAGGGATGTTCGGAAACGCATTTCAGCCCCAGTGCATCTGTGGACAAAGCACTGAGTGTTTGCAGTATTTGTTAGCGTTCGGACACAGTAAGCGTTATTAATTGCTGCGGTCTTTTACAGTCCTGTATCAGTGGTGACTGCTCCCGAATGTCTCATCCATCTACATTAAGGCAATCTCATTCGAACGGTAATTCAATTCTTAATTCCTTTACTGCCGCAATAGATGCTTTAAGCTGTTATCGTTTTTCGCATAAAAGTTTGACATGTTTATTTTATATACTGCAATACAGGGATGCTTCACATTTAGTCAAATAGAAATCTCGTTAAAAATGAGATCATTGCAAATAAAAGCGGGATAATATAAACGGCTTAATGTGAATATATGTTCATATACAGGACCAACCCGTATATTGGCTTGTGTTATTCCGTACTGATATACGAACGTTTTGTGACTGGTAAATATTGGGATTTTTTTTTATTTTACCGAGATTTTCTTTGATTTACTAGAATAGTCTATAGAACCGAGATTAACAACCGTGGGGATCCGTTGCTCTGACCACGCGACACCCTCTATCCGCAAAAGTTGACACTAACTTCGCCGACAAGCAGCGGTCGCTCGGTCGGTATAGTTCGCTTGCGGACTGCAGGCCACGAAGTTTGTTTTTGTTTTTCGCTAGAAAACTTAATTCAGCATATTGCTGTTCGACCTCTACCTGTCGTAGTTAGGAGAAGCTGCGTTCAGAAAGCAGTAAGCACAAAAACGGAGCTATGCGGTGTATTGTGACTAAAACATCTTTGAGGTTACGTCATCATGAGATAAACATGTAGCTCGTTACATCAGGATTAGAAAGTTATTCGACTCTGAAAATCACCATTTTCTGGGATATATAGCTCCGTGTAGTCCGTATATGAACCGACGTTTCGGAAGAACGTATCTCCATTTTCGGGTTTCAAAATCAACCGAGCAAGAAACTGCTCCGATGATTCACATAGATACTACACGTCGCTATATCACAGAAGATGGTAGTTTTCGTAACTACCGCTGTGAGAACCTCCTCAGATCCTGTTCACTGGACTCTGTTTGCAAGATACAGTAAGAATCAGAATCACTGGACCAAATATCTCTGTGTATCTGCAACACTTCATTTTGTTGCATACCCAACAAAGGACTTATTCTTAAAGATGTTTTTGAGGGCCAATATGGATGCTGGAGTGCCCGATAAATCTTTTATCCGTTCCAGTAGCTTTCAGTCCTAGCCGGAATTTCCGGTTCCGAACGTTCAAGCTCCCCTCGGAGGATAAGCTTTTTTTTTCAGAGTTAATAGTATAGACAGAGCTCTTGCATGGCGCTTTCATCCCACCCAATGGTCCATGCTAAGTTTACATCAGCGATACACGAGCTGAATTTCTCGGGCCGCATGTGCTTTTCTGTCTTCGGCTACAAATCCTTTTTGTTATGCCAGTGCTTGAAACCGGGATAGCGTTGTTGGTAACGCAGCTGGCTACGGGCTGTACCACCGAAGGGTCGGAGTTCGAGTCCCGGCAGTGTCGAGAATTTCCTCTTCTCCACGTCGTCCAGACCGGCTCTGGGGTCCACCCAAGCTCCTACCCAATGGGTACCGGGGGTAAAGCGGCCGGGGCATGAAGCTGACCACTCACCTCCAGCTAGTTGCCGAGGAAAGAAAATGTGGGTCTATACATCCACTCCCCCATACACCTTCATGGCTTACTGCTTAATTAGTTAATCAGAGGGACAACTTTGCCTTACCTATGCCTATGTACATACAACAGAAGGTTGGCGTGGAAAAGTGTAGCCTCTGACATATATTTCATTTCATGTACCTCGAAAGTATTACGTGGGAACATTAATAAGTGCCGTTAAATACATACTTTGAGGTCTTGTCACAGCGCAGGCGCTTAGACTGTTGTCTTCTCACGGCGGAGGCCCGACTTGAATCCAGATTGACATATCTGAGATTCGTGATAAAGAAAATGGCACTGGAACAAGTTTCTCTCGATTTTTTTTCCCTTTTCCCCCTCCTAATTATTATTCCATCATTGCTGTATACTTATCTGTCACTTCCTCCTGACCTGTGCGTTTGCCCTGACAGGCAGCACATTATCACATCCTCGGTGTTTAAATTTGGGCCTTCATCTCTGACCAAGACTTGTCTGGCTACAGATGCCATAGGTTCTAAATGCACTTTTAAATTTTAATGTATGCCTTGAAGAATTTTGGGACAGTGGAGATGCAGATCCATCATTCGTAACCTCAGTCGTCGGCTTCACTTCTGAACCGCTTTACCCCGGGGAGCAACCACCGGTATCTATTGGATAGGAAGTGGGGTGAACTCCACGGCGTCGAGGGAGAGAGGGAGGCCTCTTCTGGGAATCTAGCCAGATTCCTCGATCTTCAGTCCTGTAGTGTAGCCACTATATTGACTGAGCTATCGTGGCTGCCGGCTCTGCATTACAACGGCGAACATAAAATTCAGATGAGATGTGCAGAACTTTTTGAGGCACCCTGCATACTCGTGCATATTTCTAGATCTGCGACATAAGGCAGCTTTTTATGCAAGTTTCTTAGAAAGCATATTAAGCTGTATGAGCAAGTTTTCTAGTACATGAAGTGTAACAAATCTATACGACGGAACGTGTTTGCTGATAAAAATCGCCTTTTAGTCACTCCACATACCAGAAGAAGCATCACCTTTTATATGTCCGCTTGGCTTCAACGAAGTCGATTATACTGTCACATTAGCAAGTTTTCAAATATTCTTTTTGTCCATAAAATTAACAATTTATACTTATCGTTTTGAAAGCTGTATTTCATCTAAAGGTTTAAGAATTCAGTCCCTCCGTCACATAGAACATATCGCCTTTCCTTTACAAAGCCCAATCGGTTAATGCTGTTTAGGCAAATAATCATGTTTATTCTGAAAAATGTACGAAAGCGAATATGAAGAATATAAGGATATATCGTCGTTTTGTCTGTTGAAAGTCTGTGGACGTTTGGCAACACCTGCTTTCACGCTGATATCTTGCTTGGCTTATTCTTCGACCCTGAAGATTAGGGCGACATTTTCGTTCTAAACGTCGGTTAACCGTCAACGGACTACACGGCGTTATATCCCAGAAGATAGTAGTATCGATATCCACCGCTGAGAGAAGCTCTAATTCTGCATGTATGAAAAAACTTTTTTAATGCTGGTCGCTTGCTTGTCTTAGGGCGAGGGCACACCAAGGAAACTGGCAACCGCAACGCAACCGCAATTTCCGAAAACTGTTATCAGCCTGAGTTGAACACATGTTACTGAATGCAGCGGCGCAAACTGAGTAAACTGCGTTGCCGTTGGTAGTTTCCTCGGTGTGCGTTTGCCCTTACTTTCCATGAAAATGGTTGCAGTATGTTCCTCCGAAACGTCAGTAAACAGATATACACGGCATCACATACAAGAGATAGTACTCTTCACAGACAACGCCGTTAAGCCATTCAACCCATCTTTATTTTCTTAAATTACTGTGCTTTTTCGCTTTGTTCTGACGTACTTCTAGCTTTTATAGTGCGTTAAAAACATAATAACGTGCTACACAGACTGATGGGCTGCCTGTAGAGCGAGAGAACATTAGAAATAGGATTCCTGAGGACCTCCCACAAGTAGAAATGTTCATAAGAGGCGGGCACACAAATTGAACTGCAGCGACTGTAATTACTAGGCTCTCTGCTGGTTGTCCCTTCTTTAGCGGACACACCATCCGCAAATATTAATTTAACATTCCACCGGACTTTGCTGCTCCTTGTTCGTCCCGCATCTTGATCCTTATTCAGTGTCATACTCGTTTTTTTTTTTCAACAGTACGATGTATTTGAGCGGTTACAATTACGCCTTTCTGGTAAGTCCACTTACTCTTGCTCCTGCTGTATCAGACTTTGAATTAGGATACATTGTAATGTTACTCCTCCCCTCTCCCCTCTCTCTCCCCCTCCACCAGATCCACCTTCATTTGCTGTATATCCTTCCGTCCTCCTCTTGAACCTCCCTGTACACATTCATACGCCTTTGTTCCAATTTATTTCCATGAATTGCACTAATGATGTAGTGTACGAGGGTGTCACATACAGGTATTTCATGCTACCGATGGAAAAAATGTAGCACCTTGAAGATTTCAGTCTTCTTGGATGTTGCACCGTGTTCTCTGAGAGTTCACAGACATTTCGAGAAAAGTATTTCACCGATGCTACATCATATTACCACGTTGTGCTTGACAGGAATTGTAAGATCATCAGCATGGCTTAGGCTGGGACTGGGAGCACATGAGCCCACAAAATGCGTCCGTTGCAGAACTAAACAAGAGAGGCGAATGCTACGCTTTCTTCTGGCTCCATTGCAGACAGAAAACTACGTACCGCATTCTGCAACTGTGTGGTGTCCTCAGCAACGTCCGTCATAAAGTACGTTTTTACAACGGACGCATTTTGTGCGCACGTGTGACCCCAGCCTTGGTCTTTTCTAAAAGTCTTCGGTGTCAAGGTTTAAAATTTTTGCTATAAATTTTAAAACTGTTCTCTCCTCCTTTACATTCGCGTGTTAGGTCTCTTCTGCATCTGTGTTTGTAGTCTGAGAGTAATTTGGGAAACTCATGTGGCACCATTGTTCCTCAATGCTCTGTCCGCTATATTTGACGATCTTTTTAATTCTTGAATTTATGTCAACGGTTTGTAACTCCTCTCCTGTGTCTTGGGTCCGTGATCAGTCGGTCGGTATCCTTAACACAGCTATCAAGAAGCGCATATCTGTACCTTACAACCTACGTTTTATTACGTTCTGTCTGTGTCCAGCAGTCACATCCACAGAGAACGTAAGGACTTGAAATGATGGACGCGGCACAAACATGAAATTAACGCGCTTTTTGGCTCAAAATAAGTACACAAAACTGTAACATGATATGAAACTTCTACGGTTAGGTTTGGAATCAGCATATCACGATTAAGACCGCCTCTGTGGTCTAGTGATCAAAGTTTGGCTACAGATCTAGAGGTCCGGGTTCAATTCCCGGCGCTACTAGATATTTTCTGAGTAGTAGTGGGTCTGAAACGGAGTCCACTCAGCCTCGTGAGGATAATTGAGGAGCTATTTCAAGGAAATAGCGGCTCCGGTCTACAAAACAGATCAACGGTCGTGGAGATCCGTTGCTCTGACCACGCGGCACCCTCTATCCGGAAAAGTTGGCAGTAACTTCACCGAGAAGCGGCAGTCGCTCGGTCGGTATAGTTCGCTTGGGGAATATATCACGATTAATTTAAGATGTTAACCAATCTCTGTGTTGGAGTATCCGTGTTGATTGGTGAAATTATTGCAAAACGTGAACTCAAGAGGATAGACAGAAGTCTTGATGTGCAGAGACGTCCTCGTGTCTCGTTTTGTCGTATGAAGTTACATTTTGTGGTCTCTTGTCACCAGCATTTCCCTCTGGAGAGCAGAGCTGGTGACAAGTGTAATCTGTAGCAGATTAATTCTTCGTTGCGCCATCCAAATTCCCATTGTTTCCAAGTGTCCCGCCCATCACCCGTGGGTGGAGAGTGGTCATTTATCTAACTTGTTCCGCCAAGCGTGCCACTGCCACACCAGTTCAGACACGTCATGCTTGCCAACTACTGCATTATTATTATGTACCTCTGTACATATTGGCCCTGTGTTCTTCTCGGTCACTGAAGTACACGATTGAGAGCTTGGAGCATTGCGTATGTCTGATACGACTGTGGTGTGCACCGTCATCAGATAATGACACGCAGTATTGCCTAGTCATTACAAAGTTGCCTGGTTATATCTCCAGGAGCACCGTACTGGAGATCTCGTTTAACACAAGTGAGTTCAGATATTTGGGAACGACTATAACAAATCAAAACCTGATTCAGGAGGAAATTAAGAGGATTGAATTCCGTTAATATTTGCTACCGTTCAGTCCAGAAACCTTTGTCTTCTCGTCTGCTGTCTAAAAACGTAAAAATTGTAATGTACAAAATTACAATTTTGCCTGTGGTTCTGTATGGGTGTGAAACTTGGTCTCTGACTTTAAGGGAGGAACAAAGACTGAGGGTGTTGAGGAGAATATTTGAATGTGGAAGGGATGAAGTAACAGGAGGTTGGAGAAAATTTCATAATGAGCTTCATAATTTGTACTTTCCTCCAGGTATTGCTAGAGTGATCAAATCAAAGGCGGTCGAGATGAGCAGGAAATGTAGCATGCATAAGAGAGACGTGTGTATAACTTGAAGGAAAGAGGTCACTAGGGAGGGTTATGCGGAGATGAAAGGATAGTGTTAAAATGTATCTTAAAGAAACAGAATAGGAGGTGGTGTCTGGTTTCATCTGGCTCAGGATAGGGACAAATGCCTTATCACTGTGAACACGGTAATGGAACTTCCAGCTTCTCGAGAAGTAGCTATCTCCATGGTGTTACTCGTTTTTGACAATACTAAATTCGATTTGGTCTTCACGTATTACAAGTTTTTGTTGACTAAATTGATTCTCTCATCAACATCTATTTTTAACCCACAATGCAACAAATCTTCTAGTTATCTTCAGAATTCCCGAAGACGCAGTGCCCGGATGGACAGATAGGAACGATCTGACCACTGCTTCCCTTCACCTGGGCGCTACAGCTCAGGGTGGGCTTTGGCCTCCTGAACAATCTGCCTCCATTCTTCTCCGTTCTTCATCTCTCCTTCCTTCCCTATCCTTTCACTTTCATTTTACAGAGATCATCATGTACATCCTCCAACCATCTCAGGTCCTTCACTGATGTTGATTTCCGTTCAGTCCATCCATCCGGTTATCTTGTTTCTGAACAATTTAGTTGTTACGGTTGTGAGGTTATTAACTTCACGCCCAACCCCCAACCTGCAGGACCAGGGAGTCCTTTCGCTGTCAATAATTGTCCTTACACCTCCATTTTAGGGCCTGGACATAAATTATTTGTCCACACATATATAACTGACCGCTCCTGTGTAAACCGAGGACCAGTGCGTTGCGGAATTGTACAGAGCGGATTTGCATTTTCTCGTGATGCTCTGTTCGATTGTTACGGGAGTCCATGTCAGCGGTCCCCAAAACGGAGTGCGCAGGTATGCTGCACATGCGCACGTAAGGACAGTCATTAATTTAGTACCGCGTTTTCCAGCCATCCAATTGTTATCTGCAAGCTATTGTGTCCGTGAAAAGGGGAAATGATCCATATTATGCAAAGTAGGTTCACATAGAAACAATTTCATCTGGCCTAAGGGGTAGATTATCCTGCCCTACGTATAAATATCGTTGAATTTTAATTATGAAGTTATGTGAAATGACATTCTCATGAAGTACATGCAGGGGATTAAAGTGAGCACGTAATCGTGATCACACCGATCGGTTTAGCGTAGCTGTCACGCTCTGGACTCGTATTTGGGAGGTACTCGCTTCGAATATGAGGCCGGGAGACCATTTATCGTGACTGAAGTGTATCGTAGTCTTCTTCTGTCCCTCTAGGCAACTGTCGTGATGTTCTTGTACTTCTTTAAATACACACTGCACCATGGGTTTTATGTGATGAATAAAAGTTTTATTCGATGAGGCGCTTACGAGAAACTTGATCGATTTGTATTTGAGCTTTGTGCGAAAACGTAGATATATTGAATCCATGCTTGCTTACTCCTTGATTCTTGGGTCGCCTGGGAACATTGGCCTCCTTTACGATAGACGTCTCTTATTGCCTCTCCGTCCCCACTTTCAGCTCTCGCAGATCTTTCCACCACTCAGTTATCTCTGTCTGGGTCTTCCCGCATTCGTTGCGCTTCCTAGTTTAACCCTTTGTCCTTATAACGCCTTCTTACTATTTTCCCCAAATTTTCCATTCGTCTTATCCCGATATGTTTCTTAAAACATGTTTTACCAGATGAGGATGTTAGCCTCACGCCCAACCCCAAGACTGGAGGACTAGGAGCTCTTTCGTCTGGCCCCTGCAATTCGCCCCGTCTAGCATGGGCTATCCTATCGGAGCTCATGCCCCCGCTAACATAGTTCCTCACGTGATCAGGGGACTCAGACCTGTAGAATAACATTATGTACACAGGGAGAATACATAATCACATCTGCATACTAATTGCAGAGAAAAGCTTGTACTTTCAAGATAGCTCACATGTAAGTCTTATATGATTTCTAAACGAAGTATCTTGAGTATTCATGTCTGTGTATAATTTCAGGATATATATATGTATATATGGCTTTCAAGACAGACAAGAACAGTATATGTAAACAGGGCTATACTCTGCCGTTACTTAACATTGACCAACGTATATTTCATTTTCAGATTAATTTATTGCCAGATCTTTCGCGAGAACATTATATATGCAATCAAACATTGTATCATCTGATAATTATCAGCTGCACGGAAGTAATTACGTGTTTAGTTCGCTGTTAAAATGTCCATTTAACGTTGTACTGATCCCAGTGTTATAACTGATACAGACGGTGCCCTCTTCTGCCATATAACGCCCTGTAGTCCACTGAAAGCGAACTGACATTTCGGAGGAACATATCGCCTCCATCTTCAGGGTCGAAGAATAAGTCGAGCAAGAAACCACGGTGCTCGACTTTCAACTGACTACAAGCTTTTATATCCCGGAGGTAGAACTCTTCATAACCACCACTGTGAAAACCTCAAATCCTATATAAAACTTAAAATGCCTTCACACGGTCACACGGAATCTTGCGATTTGAGTTGTCATCCCCTAATGAGTAATTTGTTTGCGCTCTGTGCAAACGAGAGCGCCATGTTTGTGAAATTATGACGACTGGTGAAGCCTCGTCATTAAATGGGATTACTGTGATTCATGGGTGTGGGTGGGGAATGCTTTTTATGCGATTGGGGAAATTCTGGGTATGCAAACTTTGTCAGTTACTGTGCATATTGGCTTGTTCTCTACGAGAATTCCGGGGTTTTAGGCACGGAAATGTTTGCGATATATGTATTACGAGTGCTCTTCTCTTATTCATAAGCCTGTGTTTTCTAAACAAATCAACGAAACCCAGCAATTTTGTGGGATTGAAATATGCAAGAATTGGCTCAGGCGGTAATGCTGTAGGCTTGTATTGTGGGGGTGCTTGGTTTGAATACCAGTCTGGACACCGATTATCCTCAGGTTTTTCTCAGTCGGAGCGCCGATTATCCTGAGATTTCTCTCGGTTGGGACTCCGATTATCCTGAGATTTCTCTCGGTTGGGACTCCGATTATTATGAGATTTCTTTCAGTTGGGACTCCGATTATCCTCAGTCGGGACGCCTCCTGAGTTTTCTCTCAGTCACATTGCGAATTACAGTCACTCAGTGATTTTTTATGTCGAGCCCCATCTGGGGATCATGACCACATATTTATCATTGTTTGACAGTTACGGTCTTGTTTTTGTGTGGGCGCCCTCTCTGACGAGAGGACGGGTCTGTCTTTTGTACATGCTGCTGGTCCTTGCCAGCATTGAGTTGACATTTAGCTGGTGGTTCATGTTGTAACTAACCACTGTGCTGTAATGGGTTAGTATGATAGGACAGATTGCTCTGGTGTGACGTATCTTTAAGTGTATATCGTTAATTTCTTCTGTTTCTGCCATTAAAGATATAATGTGAAATGTGAGTTGCTTCCTTCTTGCTCGTAATTTTTGAAATACTGCAAATGCGATCATTTACTGCAACGTACTTATTTTGTTATCTACTACGTTCTTAATTTTACCCTTACTTTATATGAGTACTAAAAGTTGGGGGATATTACACACGAAAATTTATTTTCATCTTTGGCTTCTGTGCTTTGTAATTGTTTATGAAATTAGCGGAAACAGTTCCTTTTGGAATACTATCTCCTGGCACATGAAGTTGCCGTCCGATAGAAGTTCAACGACGTTTCTGAGGGAAGTACAGTCCCCTTCTTCAGGGCCGAAGAGTAACACGAGAATGCAACAGCACACGGAGCGAGTCGCGAGGTGAAAACCTGGTTCAGATGTGCGTCTCTGAGTTGTCACAATTTTTGTGGAGTGACTATACACGGGATTTTGGATTGATATTCGGATTTATTTGACTCTTTGATACACCGCATAATTACACTATACAGTACACTGTTACACACACTAATGTCTAGAGTTACGTCTTCACTAGCCGTTGCTTGGTAGCGGCTTCCAACGGCTTACGTTCCCTTTCCTTTCGGTTTCTGAACTGTCGCCGTCCACAGCTACCACATTCTAACAACAACAGTTCATAACAACTGAATCGCAACAGCCCTCTTAACGAACTCACCAACCAACTGCTCTTGCCGTCAATATAACCCAACTCGTTTAGTGCGTACTGACTTAACTTTCCCGGCTTACTGTCAACTGTGTATAGGAATATATATGAGTTTAGAAAATTTTCGAAATTTGTGCATTAGGACAATTTTCGTGCTGTAAATTAGTTGATGCTGAGTTGTTGTTTCCTTGTCATTTGACGCGTGCAATGGAATAAGAGGCTTGTGTGTATTTATCCGAAGTACTGAGCTATTAGTCTCCTCCTGTGTTGGTATTCTTTGATACCGGTAACGGAAAGCTGTGCCACACGATTCGTAATTAAATTACCAGTCACTTGCTTCCTAAAAGTAACACAAGTTCCCAGCCAGAACAGAAGAGATCACTGGCATCATGAAGACCTCTTTGCGTGCCCCTTTTCCACCCTTTGAATGCATCCCTCCTTCCATTAGTTAAAGCATTTTACAATATGAAATTGAATTTTGGAGTAACCCCCTGCGGCCAGCCATAAAGAACTAAACAAAGCTTTTGGTGCTGTAATTTTCAGAGCATGGAACTAACTGAATGTTGTACAACGGTATTGTTAGTAGTGGGACTGGGGGGGNGGGGTTGCTGTGGGCGATGGTAAAGACGTATGTTTATTTAGCAGCTGGTGTGAACCTCGTCATGTAAATGTGGTTGGGGTATAACTGAATGCTTACATAAATGTTTTAGCAATAGATTTTAATTAAATATTCTCTTTCTATGAGCCATGTCAATATGGAGTGAATATCCGACGTAGGGACGCAGTGTTTATTGTACTAGCCTATTTGCTGCACTTTCTGTCGATTTCAGTTCCATCCAAACGGCTCAGTAGCGAGAGGATAGATTCTGCTTATAATTTCAACCTTTCACTGCGACTATATGTAATAAACAGTTCTAGTACGATCAGCCGTGTGAAGCTGGAGTTAGTTTCCGATGTTTCGGATACTTTCTCGGTTTCCATTATCAGGAGCTGATTTTACGCGTGTCGCAGCCGCATGTTGTATTTGTACCACAGAATGTATTTCCTCGGCGGTACGCCATACGAAAATTGAGAGCATGCTCTGTAGTATTTTTTTTTTTATTGATAGTGAGGTGGGACTAAGTCCCTTGTACTGCGGCCACTTCTGGCGTATTGTACCAGCCCCAGATGATAGGTGAGGGTGATTATGGAGCAATTGGTGGGATGAAGATTGGCAGGGGAAACCGAAGTACTAGGTGAAAACCTGCCTCAGCGTCACTTTGTCCATCACAAATCCCACTTGACCAGACCTGGGATCGAACCCGAGCTGCCGCGGTGGGAAGCCAGCGACTAACCGCTTGAGCTATGGCGTGGCCCTTTCCAAGTTGTAACGCGATTATATGCCAGTTACTGAATATTACATGTACACGCAGGTGGAATGTTATTTGGGGCGTGTCCTGTTTAATGTGGCGGGAATATTAAACACAGTCACTTCCTTTTGTTACAGGAAAGGCTCTGTCAAATACGACTCGTGTCAATTCCTGCTGGCAGTGGGCCCACATTGTGATCCACTCTATCACCAAAGCAAGCAGTGGCGGCAAATGCTACTTTACTCCGTCTTGGCAATATCCCTGTCAGTATTTCGTTCACGGCGTTTATAGAGTGGATGCAGACATGAACATGGAGCGGTCTAAGGCATGCACTGTCTTCGCACTCTCAGAAGCCAGGATCTTGGGTTCGAATCCCACACAAGGCATAGATATTTGGTGTGTATGCGTTTATTCTGTGTTAATGCTGTCCTGTGTTTAAATAGAGCACTTGGGACGAGCTGATCACCCGTCCAAAGAGTCCTGGTATCTGTAAAATGATCATGAAACTGAGAAATCAGCCCCATATTCCAAAGTGGGAGCAAGAGGAGGAAAAAATAAGTTCGAAAATCTGAAAATCTAGTAAACCCAGGGACTTTTGCGAAAAAAAATGAAAAGGAACGAAATATATGGGATACTAATACAAAAAAAAAATTATAAATATTTTTACAAATATATTTTGTCTTCAATTCTCAAAGAGGGTCTGTGAAAGTCGCATAATTTTAAAATGCTTAAACATAAATTTGTAAACAAAGAATCTTATGGCTCCCTCACGTTGCAAAAGAAATCGTTACCTTTCCCATATATAGGGGTTCCATTCTTGGTATGTTCGTTGAGAATTGTCAACTGTCCCTTTGAACACCAAGTTATTTCCAGAACAGTCATGGGCCTCTCTGTCCTCCTGTTAAATACCCAAGATCATTACCCGGGACCTGCATCTGTTCTTCTACCTACAGAGAGATATGTTTTATGCAGCAAATAACAAGTTGAAGTTCGACCCAGTCAAGACGCAGTATCCCATTTTCATGCGATTGCAGTCATATTTTATGCCTGATCATACGACAGGGCGGCCTTAGCTGTCACCATTAGCCTTTATATCATATTTCGGAGAATCACTCTCACGTAATCCTGAATTTATTATTCCAGTGTCAATCGGGATTATTAGTAAGCCCTCCTGCGAACAATGGCCCTTTGAATCTGCAAGGAAGGGAAGACTGAATAGTGTAGCACTAATCTCATCAGTATGTAGTGTCTGTTCTGTTACTTCCTCCAGTCCCATGCCTCACCCTTCCGTTCTCACCCTGCCTCTCCCTTTTGCACCTTCAACCTCATGCGTTTCCTGCAATTTCCCGTTCCTGTCTTGTCTGAAATCCCTTCTACTGTGTCCCCTAGTCTACCAGTTCGTTCTGTTTCTTCTCGGCTTGATGAATCGGCATCCATTGTTGTTCATCCACAGTTTAGTTTGCAGTTCCTGTATGAAGGTAAATGAAAGCACTTACAAGTTTTGAAAAGAAAGGTCAGGGTAGTGTTTGTAAATGATAAGGGGGAAGGAAGCTGTGTAAATTATGTCGAGCTCTTCGAGACTGATTTTAACTGTTTGGTTGTATTTCGTTTTTGTTCGGTATTCAGTAGCCAACGGTTGTCCATTGAGCAACAGTCGATTTTGTTTCCAACACAACGTAGTCAGAGTTTGTCGTATATGACAAAGCATGTGCAGCCTCTTTGCACTGGGAGAAGGAGGTCACGACTCCAAAAATTGTGAGACAGTAAAATATGGTCGTGAGTCCCGCCGAACTCGAAACCAAGAATGACTGTCCTGGCGAAGGCCAGAAGCAATTTACCCCCGACCGACAGACTGATCTTTGCACTGGGTTTGAGAGTTTGGATGAGGTTGTTAGTAACTGGAGTGAGAGAGAGAGTCTGTGTGTGTGTGTGTGTGTGTGTGTGTGGGGGGGGGGGGGGGGNAGAAGAGAGAGTGACCAGTAGTAATCAGACCCCTCCTCTCATTTCAAACCACGGAAAGTCTTGAAAAGAAAAATATGTTCATGAGTCCCGACTGGACCGGAAACCAAGAAGTGCTGTGCTGGTGAGGGCCAACACCAGTTTCCCCGACCAACCGATCTTTGCACTGATTTTTCAGCCTATCGGAAACTGTAGAGGATATAGAATAATGGAACTGTGGTAAAATTGAAGAGAACTATCTTCTGGGACGTGACGCCGTGTATTCCGATAGTTCACCGACGTTTTGGTTTAACAAAGAATAAACCAAGCAAAGAATCAGCAAAAATTAAACAGTACACGGCAACTCTATTAATAGTCACCAGTGGGAGAACATCAAATCCAACGTGTGGTGTGCTTCTTCACCTGTTACAAACGCAGAACAGGTGAGTGAGTAATGTCTGGTCATACCCTGAAGTAACCGGCGCCATAGCTCAAGCGGTTAGTAGCTGGCTTCCCACCGCGGGGGTCCGGGTTCGATTCCGGGTCTGGTCAAGTGGGATTTGTGGTGGACAGAGTGGCGTTGGAGCAGATTTTCTCCGAGTACTTCGGTTTCCCCTGCCAATCTTCATGCCACCAATTGCTCCACAATCACCCTCACCTATCATCTGGGGCTGGTGCAATAGGCCAGAAGTGGCCGCAGTACAAGGGACTTAGTCGTACCTCACTAGCAATAAAAAAAATACCCTGCAGTAGAAAGTCCGTTTACCATGGCCACAGATCTCATTATTGTTCTGACCTGTATCTATGAATAACTTATACATCCGTTCCATATAGTGCCCAAACCGACAGATGCAATTCATATTTCGTGTCTTGATATTAAAATTTCAAATTCTGAGCCCATTCATGATGTTGCGATGTTTCACACTATTAGTATTTAGTTATGCTACATGTAGATTCTAAGCAGGAATGAGATAATGTTATTCCCCTTATTGTAGACTACGTTAGTTACGCTCCTGAAGTTGTCACGGATGTATATGGTGTTACGGACGTCACAGTGACGCAGATCCATTCATGTCATTGTCATTGCCTGTCACGATTTGCTTCTTTGTACTGTACTTTGATTATTCTGAACAATGTTAGAGTATTTTTGCTGCTATAATTTCTGTATAAAAATTTATCTCTTTCTACACTGCTTTTCGAATGGTAACATGACCTCTGATGTCAAAATATGTTTGTATATGTTCCATCACGCAAGGAAGGATTCTCACAAACTTTGTTACGAACGCCTGTCCTTTTCTAGAGATCACCATTCTTTCACATTTGTAATTCTCTTTTTTAATTGCTCTTTCAGCCCATTTAGGGCCCTGGCGTCTTATTGAGATCCGTAATCATATTTTACAGACGCTAGTACTCCTTGGACTAGTGATCAGCCCGTCGCAAGGCCGCTACCTAAACACGGGGCAACACACACACACAGAATAAGCATATACACACACCAAACATCCATGCCTTGAGTGGGATTCGAATCCACGATCCCAGCGTCCGAGCTAGTGAAGACAGTTCATTCCTTAGACCGTGCAGCTACTGTGACCAGCTTTGTAATTCTCTCTCAGCCATAAACATTAACTCCAATAGAGTGATTCTGCGTCTTTCTTAGATGGAATGAAAACTAATATCTGCAAATGTCTATATGCATGCATTTATGTGTGTATGTATGTATATACATGTAATAATCTTTTCTTAACACCAGCATCATTTCAGCATTATTGTGTTGGCAGGGATTGTTGGTAATTGTTTGGTAGGTTCGCATGTCGGATTACAGGCAGCCACTACCGAGATTTCCTCTCACATGATCTGAAAAACTCCGTGGCCTACAGTCCGCAAGCAGACAATACCGACCGAGCGACCGCCGCTTGTCAGTGAAGTTAGTGCCAACTTTAGCAGATAGAGGATGTCACGTGGTCAGCGGAACGAATCCCCACGGCCGTTAATCTCGGTTTTCTAGACCGGAATGATCTGACAAAGCTACTACAAGAAGTACCACTGGCAGACAGAGCACGAACGTGGCACACGCGCATTTTAACCGTGCTGTGCTGAATGTTCTCTGTAACACCTATCATGCCTAATGAATAGGTAGAGGACGACCCACAACGCTCGTCAGATTTTAATCTCTGAGGACATCTAAAAACACTTGTGTACGCAGTCCCTGTTGACAGCGAAGAGTCACTTCAACAACTCATTGTGTTCTCCTGTCAAAGTATCCGCGTCTGCCCCGCCATCTCTGAACGGATGCGGCAGTCTATGATGTGACGTGTCGATGAGTGCTTCGAATCTCACGGTGGATGTTTGAGCGCTTGCTATAAATGTTCCCGGACACATGTTGACATGGACATTTCTTCATGTTTTGGTATGCGAAATTCGTGCCCAGAGCTTATCCAGGCCTTTCAGTTGCACACTATGCATAATCCATATTTTGGGTATATCGTGAAGGCAGCGTCTACACGAGTTCACAGAATGCGTCCTTTGTAACGAACGTACTTTGCTGAGGACACCCCACAGTTGCAGAATGCGGTGCGTAGTTTTTTGTCTGATATGGAGCCAGAAGAAAGAGTAGCATTCGCCTCTCTTGTTTATTTCTACAACGGACGCATTTTGTGAGCTCGTGTAGTCGCTCCCCAAGGCCACAAACCTTGCGGTAGCTTCAGGTCTTCAAATTTTTTTGCAAGGCGAAACGTTCATCATATTTTCAACGCCTAAAGAATAAAACTAGTGAATAATGAGAAGGAGAAGGGGACTTGCAAGATCGTGGGATGTTCTTGAGTATGCCCAGAGCATTTGTATGAAAAGTATGAATATCTTCGTCCTGGACAACACAGCTCTGGTTCAAGTCAGCAAACCTTAGAAGCACAAGTGCATTACCGCTATTATGCTTTCTTAATATAAAAAAAACACTCCGTGGCCTCTAGTCCGCAAGCGAACTATACCGGCCGAGCGACCGCCGCTTGTCGTCGAAGTTAGTGCCAAATTTAGCGGATAGAGGGTGTCACGTGGTCAGCGCAACGAATCCCCACAGCTGTTAATTTAAGTTTTCTGGACCGGAGCCGCTATTTCCTTGCAATAGCTTCTCAGATATCCGTACGAGGCTGAGTGGACCCCATTGCAAAACTATTATTTCTTAGAGTCGAGCCCGAGACCTCTGGATCTGTAGTCAGGAATTTTCATCACTAGACCACAAAGGCGGTATCTTAATATAAACAAACATTAACTATTATAGTATGTATACCAGTGAGCTATTGATAATCTGTGAGACTATCTTCTCACGCCAGTTACTGTCACACCCGTAATTTATTTTGAGGCGATATTTTACGACGCTGGCAGTTGCTAAACTGTTGAATGTTGAGGTAGTAGATGAATGATGAATTGGGAGGGGTTTGAAAGGAATAAATCTTAGCATTGTCGACCCACCGCGGCGGTCCGGGTTCGATACCGGGTCTGGTCAAGTGGGATTTGTGGTGGACAAAGTGGTACTGAGGCGGGTTTTCTCCGAGTACTTCGGTTTCCCCAGCCAATCTTCATTCCACCAATTGCTCCATGATCATAATCACCCGGAGTAGGCCACAATAGGCCAATCAGTGGCCGCCGTGCCGAGTGGACCCAGTTGGACTCCACTTCCAAATAAGCGAATTAAATAAGATTTAGCTTTGTCGAGGTGTGACAGGCCTCAGTCAGGATAATTGGTGTATCCGCCTAGATTCCAACCTAAGGTCTCCGAAGTGCGAATCTAAGAGTATTTCCGTTAAGCGAACCCGTTCAGTGACCAGCGTTTCGGAGGAACCTGTCTACCATCTTGTGTAATTACGTATACAAGAGTACGACAATCTTTCCCTATTTTGTCACAATAATTGTGTTGCGCTGAAGGGAATTCCTCAGACGGGAAACTCACGAAGCTCACTTTGAAGCTTGTGTCAGTGATGATGATGATGATGATGATGATGCTGATGATAATAATGACTGAATCGCATTTGTATTTCTCCATGAAAATTGAGTTCAGTGACACACGTGTTACACTATGAAGACGATTGTGATATCTTATATTTGCAGGTCACAAAGTGATTTTTTTTTAAATTACTGATAACTTCGCGTAACGTAACGTTATTAAGAGTTTTAATTACCATTATCTGATATTATAGATAATCGTTTTCTCTGCTTACACACCCCACATGTATACTTCTCTAGTTCAGTGTGTATGCATCAGAGATCTGGAAACAGCAATTGTTTATATAGAAAAATGAAATATATGCGAGAACGAAACAAAGAAAAAAGAATTGCCCACAGCAAGAAAATTATTGCACCTGTCTTTTGAATTGGACACGTACAACACCCAAATGACGCATTGGGCCTCGAGCAGGTAGTCCATTAACATTCCACACCCTGAAAATGATTTAACTCTTCAAACCGCAGTGGTAACTATGTGTACCAACTGCTAGAACACCACATAAATCAATGTTTCCCACATAATAGCTGTATATGCTTTCTTTTCAGGGCGTCAGAGCGAACTTAGATTTCCTGAAGGTCATATAATCTGATGGTATTTCTTGAGGTGTGAGTCCAGTTTTTTAAAATTTAATTGTAAAATATTCTTAGTCTTTTAAATGGTTAATTTGGCTGCTGTGATAAAATCTTTCGTTGTCAGACTGTTTGTAGACAAAGATAAGTACATTTTCCTCAGAACGCTGCCACTAAAACTTTTAAAAATATAATTGTAGAATATTGTAGGACATTCGTTCTGGGAATTTTCAGACGATATTTGTTGCAGAAAACAAGCAATTTCATTGCGTGTGAAGCTTATCGTGGCCATCTGCATACACCTATTGTCATAGTCTCAACAATACCAAGTTTATTTTCTGTTTTTATCACAATCCTATTGTTGTTCCTGTATATCTGATATACTCTGGAAGGAAATGACGTATGAACGAATGTGTTACGTACAATGAAACGATCACTTTTTGTACACTTTTTTGTACAGGAATTCGTTCTTTCTTTGTATTTGTCCTTGTGGTTTTATATTCACTGACACTGCTGTGTAGATCATTATGTTTGCTCACTTTTATTGGAAGTGGGCATTTGTTATAACGGTTTATCCCCGTTCTGTGCAGAATTCATAATCGAATATAATTGTTTAAAGCATTCATTCATTCATTCATCTATAATCTGTCAAGACGACAGGTCCACAGTTTCTTCCAAAACAGTTCCTCCACTTGATGCGATCTAGAGCTTTCTCCTTCAAATGAAAATATCCTCTTCTGTCCCCAAGGTCATCCAGCATTTGTCCCTTTTCTGCTGGAAAGCGTAGGTGATAGGTTTGTGGTCTGTGAAGATGCTGAAGTGGCGCGCTTCCAGCATGTGGCGAAAGTGCTTTACGGCCTCGTAGATGGCCAGCAGCTCCCGGTCATACGCACTGTATTTTTGCTGGGCCGTGTTGAGTTTCCTTGAGAAGAATGCTAGGGGCTGCCAGGCGTTCTTGATGCGTTGCTGTAGCACGGCACCCATGGCGGACGTAGAGGCATCTGTGACGAGTGCAAGTGGCGCGGATGGATCGGGGTGAGCCAGTAGTGTGGCGCGTGACAAACTCGCCTTGCACTCTTCGAAGGCCCTGTGGAGCTCTGGTGTCCATGTGATTGGGTGGGAGCCCTTGACCTTGGGTCCGGAGAGGACGTCGTGCAGTGGTGCCTGGTGTGCTGCCGCGTGGGGCAGAAATCGCCTATAGTAGTTCAGCATGCCCAGGAAACGGCGGAGCTGACTGGCGGTTTTGGGAGGTTGACATTCCTGAAGGTGAGTCACTCGTTCTTCCAGCGGTTGGGAGTCTTCGGCGGACACCTTATAACCGAGGAAGGTGATCTCAGGTACTCGGAAGACGCACTTCGCCGGGTTGATGAGGATCCCATACTTCTGCAGTCGGTCGAAGAGTGCCCGTAGGTGTTGCTCGTGTTCCTCTAGAGACCGGGAGAAGATGAGGATATCATCCAGGTAAGCGAAACAGAAGTCGAGTCCCCGCAGAATGTCGTCCATGAAGCGTTGGAAGGTCTGTGCGGCGTTGCGCAGGCCGAAGGACATGAAGGGGAACTCGAATAGACCGAATGGAGTGGTGATGGCCGTCTTCTGTATATCACCGGGATTGACGGGAATTTGGTTATAGGCTCGTACCAAGTCGATTTTGGAGAAAATTGTACAGCCATGGAGCTGGTGTGAGTAGTCATGGATATGCGGGACTGGGTAGCGGTCAGGGATTGTCCGGGCGTTTAGTGCTCTATAGTCGCCGCAAGGACGCCAACCGTTGTCTTTCTTGGGCACAATATGTAGTGCCGCGGACCATGAACTCTCTGATCGACGAGCTGTACCATCCCGCAACATGGCGTCGAACTCGGCCTTTGCGATAGCGAGTCGGTCCGGTGCCAGTCGCCGTGGTCGGCAGGTTGCTGGTGGGCCAGGTACAGTCCTGATGTGGTGGACGGTGTTGTGTCGTATCTCGCGCTGGACTCCAGCTGGGCGGGTCTTCCTCGTCTTCTGGTCACTTCTATCCGCCCCTCTATCTTTCCTTCAATAACGTCTTTTAGAAGGCAGTTACCGCGTAAGATATGACCAATCCAATTAAATTATAACCTCACAAAATAACTTGAAATGGGAGTAAGTATTCTCAGAGTTTTGTATGTGACAAATTTTGGAGTATTCATGTATTCATTGATTTAAATATATTCTTGTGCTCTAGTATTCGTATTCATGTTGTCTCAGAGCATATTCTCGAATTTACAGATATTATTGTCTGTTTCTAATCTCACGTCTTTGCTGCAAGATTCTTGAACTTAATGCACCATTAGTTAGACCCCTCTACGGTCTAACATCATCATTTTTTTAGCGTTATACCGGGCATCTGTGAATTTTACGTGGGCCCAAATGACCACAGAAGCTGAGACGCTTGTAAGCCGATTTGCGCGCTCTGTATTCCTTGGTGTGAGGAGCCCTACCTCCCGTCGGCTACATTCTAAAATACCCACATGCCTTGCTTCTGGCAGGAAGTGAATACGCCTGCTTTTCTTTTAAATATTTCAGTCCAAATGGCGGTGAGGCTAGCAGTAATTATAAATTATAAATTTTAGTATGTAACGATGCATTTCTATGCATATTTTTGTAAGTACTTTGTGTCATATATGCTCGAAGCGAGAACTGTGGAGCCAGAGGGACAGCCGTTGTTAGCGAACGGCTCTGAAGTAGCATGCATTTTTAGGCAACGACCGCGATGCGGACAACGGAATAAACGGTCGCTGCTAGGTAAGGGCTAGGTAAACACGTTCCCACTGCAACGTATACGCATGCAGCATTAGAGGAACTGTTGAAAAGTGTGTTTTCTACTCGGTCCTTCAAAAATTGTTCCAAAACGAAGACACAATCCCGGATGCAGGCGGGTTCGAATACCTCCACCGTAGCCCTTCGAGTCTTATGAGACGACGAAAAGGGAAGCCTTTGCCTCGGTTTGTAGCCGAGCCATCCTGTTCCTGGGGGATATGAATACGGGTACCTGGCCCTCCAGGTTTGGGGGAGTCTCCAATTTGAGACCGTAAAAGTGTGGTCATGTGTCCCGAGGGAGTCGGAACCAAGAAAGACTGCGCTGGCGAAGGCCAGCGGCTATTGTAAAGGACAGGTCCATCCTTTCGTCAGAGATAATTTTGAATAAAGGCCATGACCGCAAGTGTTAGTTGAAAAAATCACTGGTTGTGTCAAGGGGCTTGGTGCCAAGACGAACTGATTGGCGGCAGTCCGCCAGTTGTAAAGAAACTGTGACTCTGACTTCGGCAGTTCAGTTGTCAGTTGTCAGTTGTGAGTTGTTAGGTTGTGAAGAGAAGACTAGGAGGTTGACGTATAATAGCCACCAGCCTAGGAGTTTGTGTTTCCATATCATATAAATATCTTAAGGCCATTATAGATGGGTCCCTTGTCACCACGGTAGGTTGCGGATGGAGAAGACGGCCTCCAGTTTCGGAGGGAAGCTGCGAATATATTGAATAAGCAGCCCGGGACATCCGACAAGGGGTGGTCCTCTAGCTTGGAGGTTGGGCGTGGGGCAAACAACTCGCCATAAAAATAGGCTTGTTACGAAAGATCACAAGAAGCCTCGGGCCTGCACGGATTCCTTGCATAAACGACCTAAGCGAAAGAAAATGGATATGAGATCTGGTGCTTGGAATCTTAGAAGTATCATTATGCAGGGAATATTTGAAATTATGAAATTTATGTGAAATGAGTTTGTGGGATGACATCCACCGGAAGACTGACCGGAAGTTGGGAATGGAATCACATCATTATATTTCACATCCGGCAGTCAGCCGCTCCCAGGTTTCATTTGTGTAATATTGTTTTTTTTTTTTCGTTTTATGTGGTTAATTTTCAGCTTTTAGTTTCATATATATATATATATATATATATATATCTTGTATTTAAACCAACATCCAGCTCTTCGAATATAAATGTAGATAAAATAGTCATTTTAAGCCTCTATGTAAATATGAATACACGCTTTACAATTCAATAATGGAAATGTGTAAATCACAGCACCTGAGGATGACCCTATAAGGGTCGAAACATGTAGTGGAATATAAGTTAATAAATTATAATCACGTTGACAGTGGAATAATATTAATTATACTCACGCAACAGGGTACAAACATTAAAAATAAAAAAAATAAGTAGATGGCTAGACAGACAGACTCTGTTTTAGTAAAAGCGGTTCAGAGAATTCCTATGTATCTTGCAGCTTTTGTATATGTTTGATGCAGCAAGGCACGGTCATAAGGGACAAACCAAGCCCTTCATCTCAGTAACATCCATAATAAAGCGGGCGTACTGTGTAGAGAAGCGAGAGGTGGTGCAGAAAATGCCAGAGAAGACTTTTGTTACAAAGACAAACGGTTCATTTACATGAGTAGCAGAAACTTACAACGGAAAGGATTGATAAGCGGTAAATTCACCTAACCAACCCCCTGCCACTTTGCGTGCTTTTGTAATCCCATCGGAAGTTCCACCTCCCTCCAATGATAAATTACATGGCAGTGCCACATGGATAATCGTCGCTGCTTTTATGAACGGAATCTGCGTTGGGAGAATAGTTCACACCTCTGATCTCTGGGGCCGTACGATAGATGCTTTAGAGGAGGAGGAATAAAGAGGGAAAACACCGGATACTTGTAGCCTCGAGGATCTCTGCCCCCAAACTTTACACCATGAAGATCAGTCCATGCACTGTAGACGAGAGAAGAATTTCTATCTCTGACGTTATAAATTTTGCTTCACTGTGGTGAAACTATATGAGGAAGGATGTATGAAGAAAGGAGATAAAAGCAATAGGGGAAGAAGATTTATAAAACGAAGAAAGAAACTTTAATTAGTGTCTCCGACACTTCCTTTCCCTTCTACGTTTTTGAAAGAAAAAAGTCTCTCTATTACAAGTTAAAGGAAAGCGACATGAAAGCAACGCATCTCATACACTACTTATACCTTGCAGACTTCCAAAAAGGGGGGGGGGGTCGCGTGATATATGCAGGGTTATTCAGAATCTCCTTATGAGTAGATAACTCAGCAGGGCAACATTGTTTCTTTATCATTTAGTACCCTACTGAAACTTAACTTCGTAACTCTTTGACAGCAGAACTACCCCCGAAAAGAGAGGAACTCTTTTTGCCCTGTACTCAGTTTGCTTACCCAGAATCCGATTAAGGACAGAAATGTCACCTGTTCTCAGTTCAGACCTTATTCACGAGAACGAAAGGGCACCCCGGAAAGTTGCTTGACTCACGACGTCTTGCAGACCTCCATATCTGCGCAGATTGCCTGAGCAGGAGACAGCGTTCGGTCCTTTTGATTAATTACCCGTTCTGCAGAATTGATAATCTTATTGTCATTTTTTTTTCTGTAATTTAATTGAAATATTCCTCTTTTCGATTTCATGATGAATCCTTGGTCAGAGCTTCATACAGCATTTCAATTTGAGACTTTAAGTGAAACGTAAAACAACAGTTACTTAATTTAAATTCGTGAACTAAATTGTATAATGTCACAGCTTCGCCGGTTGTCATAACCAAATTATATGTGTATGTGACGACATATATAAATCACCCGACGTTTCACAGGAACGTAGTGCGTCCGTCTTTGGGGTCGAAAAGTTAGTCAAAACGTAGGCAGAATGAGCGTTGTGGTGGGGGAGACTTGGTCCAGATGTGAGCCTAGAAAAGAGCTCCCAAGTTTCGCCGGCGTCTCTCACTGCTCACTTATGCACATTTTCTTCCGCCTTCTCTCATCTTTTCACGTTTGCAAACATATCCCCTTTTGAAGATTGGTAGGGGAAACCGAAGAACTCTCAGAAAATCTGCCCCAATGTCATGCCATTTTGTCCACTACAAATCCCACATGACCAGACCCCGGGCTCGAACCCGGGGCCTCCACTTTGGTAAACCAGCGACTAACCGCCTGAGTTATGGCACGGGCACGCATCAGTACTGATTCCTATACGAACTCCTTCGTCAGGGGGTTTGCCAGTCAGAAGATGCTAATAAAAAGTAAAGTAAGTAAAAGGCAAAGTTATCCCTGTAACAGGCCGTGGAGGTCCATAGGGTTGTGAGACGTCGAGGTTCCCACATTTTCTAGACAATCGGCTCATAGATGGCGGTAAAGTTGTGAGCCTTACGTGCCTGCCGCCCTTTACCCCCAAGAAGATTCCAGGTACTCATCTCTGTTAAGTGTTTTTAATGCTAGTGGGGTGGGACTAAGCCCTTGTTTTGCGGCCACTTCTGGCCTATTGTACCAGCCCCAGATGATATGTGAGGGTGATTGTGAAGCAATTTGTGGAATGAAGAGAAACCGAAGTACTCGGAGAAAACCTGCCCCAGCGCCACTTTGACCACCACAAATCCCACTTGACCGGACCCGGGATGGAACCCTGGCCGCCGCGGTGGGAAGCCAGAGACTAACCGCTTGAGCTATGACACGGCTCCTGTTAGAGGCTGGGTCGACCCCGGGTCCATAGCGCGGGTGGAAGGATTAGTTAATTTGAAAATCACAAACGCGGATGGAGGGGATAATGTAGGAACGGATATTGGTGATCCTGCGGGCAGGGTGATGTCGGTGAAGACGAACCTACATGCTAATTTGCAACAGTCCCCAAATATTTGTTCCCCTCCGAAGGATCTGCACAAAATCAGCCTCGTACAGTCGGACATATTTACGCGGATTTTGTAGTTTATATTTCGTTCACTGGATTGACGAGCGCAGTACTGAAAGATACTGTCATGCATCGATCACGGTATCGGATAATTTAATGGTTCCGTTGCTGAAGTTAATAACTTCTCATTGATCTCTGCCAATATAAACGTTTTAAACAGTGAATTGAAAACTGGTAGAACTGACTGATCAAAACGAATATCTCGCATGAATAATCGTATCCATGTTTGGTGGTTTAATTAAAACAAAATAATTAAATATCTGGTCAAAATTGATCATCGTCAATACTTCGGTTATACTGATTTTCTCTGAATGAATATTTTCAGATTCGTATTTTTGTTGTGCGCCATTACCTAAGGCTTGAAACTATTTTATTATTACGGGCAGCCTACATAACGGCTGAGAAGAAGACAAACACGGAAGGAAAGAAATGCTGCTTCGATTTTCTAAGTTCACGCACAAACTTATGATTTGGTGAATTTTTCTTTACAAATGTGTGTTTCTGGATATTATGAATCGCCCTGCTTTTATTTAAAACACAATATTTCGGAGACTGGATTCTGTCTCTGTCTTCAGGTGGAACCTACTCAGATGGACCCAGCCAATAGATCTAGTGCCTATCTCCGGATACCTGTACCAGCACCAAGATGGGGTATACAAGCCAAGCGCAGCACAAGCCATCTGCGAGAGCTAAGACAAACATTTAAAACATTAAAAAACTTCACACGTGTGAGGCCTAGCAGAATAGGCCTATCAGAAAAGAAACCATCACTAGAGAGATAAATTATCTGCATGGTTCCAACATAAAAACACCAATTTTCCCACTTAATTTATGCTGAACGGAGTTGCAGTTTTTTTACTTCTGATGCGATAACGGGAGTTCAGATGGGAGAGAGATGTCCAAGCTGCGTTGACAGATCGGATGATCTTTCAAGAGTCAGATGGGCGGATTCCTTGTATTTCCTGTATGTGGGTTTTGCTCTTAGATCTTATTTGCATATTATGTTAACATTTGAAATGAAGAAATCATAATTGATTTAGGAGCGTAGTTTTGTTTGATGTTATCATAACCTTCACTAGTGTTATGTACATTTTCTGAGAAATTTGGGAGACATTAGGACCACTGCTTTACATATTTTTCAAATTTGTGTCAACGACTTAATTTATGAGTTTGATTTATTGTACCGTGTACTATAATTTCTTGTACTTTTCTGTTACAAGAACCAGATGTTTGTGTAAATCGACCCAAAATTCTCGTTAAGGGAGCCATTCACTTTATTCACGGGGTCCCCTCGGCGTCGTGAGGATAACAGGCGCTATTTCAAGGAAATAACGGCTCCGATGTAGAAAACCGAAATTAAAGGCCGTGAGGATCCGTGGCGCCGACCACGTGACACCCTCTATCCTCAAAAGTTGTCACTAACTTCGCCGACAAGCGGCGGTCGCTCAGTCGGTATAGTTCACTTGCGGACTACAGGCCACCAAATTTTTGTTGTTGTTTATGTTTCAGAGCGTGGTATTCTTTCCCCAGTTGGGCCAGGAGAGTGAAATCTGTTCTTTCATTAATATGAGGACCCTGTTAGTAATATTGTGCCGTCCTTGGCTGATACCAATCTGCAAAGGTTAATTTGTAATTACGACGTTTGAACATATCTGTTTACGTAATGGAAGCTGCAGTATGGTTCTTATTGTTGACATAACTGCCCCTTGCTTGTAGCGCTGTAAACAATTGCTAATACTGATTATTATTACGGCAGGAGTTGCTGTGTTATCATTCATGTCGTGGGAAGTGTTCGAATTCGTTTACACGAGACAGGAGCCCGAGTAAGGGCGAGGCACCGTTTGATATGAAATATGGCTGTCACAGGATGTGGGATCCCACGTTTAGAGGATGATTATGATGATGATAACAACGTGACGGTGATTAATGTGGTAGACCCCGTGTTTAGGGTCGAGTTGCTGGGGCATTCAGCACAGGTCAAATGATAATTATTATATCCATCAATTCAGCCCCCTAATTTGTGTGAGTGTGTGTGCCCTTGCACAACTATATGTTGGCTCCTCCCCCCCGTCCCCCTTATTAAGCAGCACTTCACGTATGTATGTCGCTAAATTATTTAGCCTGCCTTTTACACTGATTAGCAATGTTTAATGTATGAAAATGAAAAGAATTTAAAATGTCGCGGAAATCTGACACTGACGTGACACACGTCAGGTGTCCTGATTGAGGCATTTCGTGATTTTCCTCACCTCCCAGCCAAATTCCTCCACCGTTTCCTTCCTCATCCTTTCAAGTTCAGTATTCACCATTATTCACCCGTTAAATGAAACTATAATGTTGAGGTCGTGTCTGTCTCTTTGCCTCTCCAAAATATCCTCCCCGCGGTTTTTTATTTCGCAAACGAACAATACCGACGAAGCGATCGCCGCTTGTCGGCGAAGTTAGTGCCAACTTTAGCGGATAGAGGGTGTCGTGCGGTCAGCGCATCGAATCCCCACGGCCGTTAGTTTCGGTTTTCTAAACCGGAGCCGCTATTTCCTTTAGCTCCTCAATTATCCTCACGAAGCTGAGTGGACCCCGTTCCAGACCCACTACTTCTCAGAAAATCTGGCAGCTCCGGGAATCGAACCCGGGACCTTTGGATTTGTAGGCAGGAACTCTGACCACTAGACCACAGAGGCGGTTAAAAAAACATCTCTTAAGTAAACCATCGGATTTCATTTTAATTTTGTATGGAGTGCCTGCACTAAATATTGTCGAGCGAAAATAACTCAATTCCGTAAAAATCTGATACAAATCCAACTTTACAAGGGATTAAGACAGACATTTATTTTTCTTAGGAATGGCTCATAATACAAAAACGATTGTCACAGAACATGGAAGGCTTATTTACTAAGATTTATATCTTCTATTTAAAGCTGTTTGCGATGCAGTAATGCCTTATGTGTAGCGACGGGCTTCGCAAAAATAAAGTTATTATGAAATAGCAGGTCTGTCATCATCATCATCATCAGTAATCTGTCAAGACGACAGGTCCANCGACAATAAATTTAGGCTGCCTAAACTTAATTATTTCATTCAAAATCTGAAAAGAAGAAGAAATCACTTTTGGAAACTATTTGACCCGCACGATTATTATGTGTATCCTGCTGTATTATAGTTAATTGTATGCAATTAACTATTAACAACGTACCCCATACAAAAGAATCAATACTGCAGTTTCAAAACCAGTTTTTTCCCTTCATTTTATTATTTTATTGTGGTTGCTTGGGAAGAAAGGGCGGAAGTAACGAGCGTTTTTGCTGTACTATACTGCATATGTACAGATTAATTGAAGCCAATGGGATTGTATTAATGTTCAGTTTGGGATTAAAGAATGTAGGTTTTTCGAAACTAAAAAGAATATTGAAAGAAAGAGAATTTTCAGTCTGACTCTCCACCGACGTTCAAGTGAAACAGGGTGTATGGTATAATATTTGATAAGGAACTGAGAAGTAGATAGTATAGGGTTCTGACGACGGTGTATAAAACGCAGAGATACTGGGTTTTCGGACTTTGTCCATCGTCCGGTATTCTAAATAACTGGGTCCAGTGATTGAGGCTAGCTCTTTCTAAGGGACCCAACCGAGTTGGTGTCTTTCCTCACCTTAGGGCGGAAACAGATCCAGTTTCCGAAACGTTGTGTTTTTTCTTAGTTGTTTAGAATCCGGACGATAGACAAAGTCCGAAAACCCAGTATCTGTGAAGGAATTGAGAGATCGCAATAAAATCCTAATTATTAATTGCTGGTTCTTTTTACAAACACATGACTAAGATAACAACCAACTTCAACACTAATAGACGCGCAGCTAATCAAGAAATATATCCGGTTTTGTGGAACCCGAAGTTTCGGTAGTACACAGGAGCCCGTCGCTAGAGAAATGAATCCATCGCACATCATCTTGATTCCGTAAGATGTATTCCCAAAATGGAACTTCCAGTTTAAATTTTTATGTATTTCTCATCGCCTCTAATATCATTGTCATCATCATCATCCTGTCAAGTTTTACTTCCTGTGGCCTCTTACGATTTCATGCCACCTCTTCAGTGGTTATTTATAGACTTGTTCCTCCTAGACTTCTGTTTACATTCTTGTTGTTCATTGTTTCCAGTTAATTGGGCAATTTGATATAAATTAGTTGGATTTCAGGTTCTCACAGCGGTTTCAAGAAATAGTAGGCTTCTGGGTTGTGACACTGTGTAATGCCGCCAGTATCATTGTTGTCAGATGGTAAGTAAACAGTAAGCAGGCCTCTGTTGGCTTGCTGAAATCGGTGGCATTATGTTACTCCGAAACTTCGATGAAATGCTACCGGGCTGTCCGACGTCGTTTACTAAAATATAATTCATTCATTCATCAGTAATCTGTCAGACGACAGGTCCACAGTCTCTTCAAAACAGTTCCTCCACTTAATGCGATCTAGAGCTTTCTCCTTCAAATGAGAATATCCTCTTCTGTCCCCAAGGTCATCCAGCATCTTCTTACGTCTTCTTCCTCGTCTTCTGGTCACTTCTATCCGTCCCTCTGTCTTTCCTTCAATAACTTCTTTTCATAAATATTGTCTTAATTGGTAATTCTTCTAATATGTCTTAATCTTTCTTATATTGAGAGAGATAATTATGAATGGGAGATGATTTAAAATTTCAGGGGCTTCAGATGGAAAGCAACCCGCGACACAACTCTGTAAAGGGTAGGATGACAAGAAGAACTTTAGATTGAAGAGAAATCATTTGAAATGGAAATTTTCACTCAAATGGATATACCATAAATCATAAAAGAAAGAACCTGAAGCCCAGCTATTTGTGTGCTTTTTGACTTTGAAACAAGGATTTCTGTGTTTCATCATCCTTAGTCCCATGAACCCGATATATCATCAGGCGAGCACGTTTGAAACTGACGTTATTTGCACAACTTGAGGCTGGTCACATCCGTTTAATGTATCCTTTGTGTACAAATATTTGTTCTTGTGTACGCACAATCCAACTGATCATTGACGCACTCATTTTAATTTTATCTGATGTGGAGATGTGTATAATTGCAAAATTCTGACGTTCTGTGATTTTTTTTATATTTACCAGAGCTACCCGATAAAAATTTGCATACATTTCCATCTATATAAAATATGTGACAATATTATTTCCCCATGTCTGCAAAAGCATAAATGTCATTTCAGTTTAGCATCTACAGCGCGGGGCGAACATAAAACCGGAAGAAACACAGTTTTTAATCACGCTGTGTAACTGGTGGATCGTCCCTGTGATCTAGTGGTCAGAGTTCCTGGCTACAGATCCAGAGGTCCGGGTTCGATTCCCGGCGCTACCAGATTTTCTGAGAAGTAGTGGGTCTGGAACGGGTTCCACTCAGTCTCATGAGGATAACTGAGGAGCTGTTTCAAGGAAATAGCGGCTCCGGTCTAGAAAACCAAGAATAACGGCCGTGAGAATTCGTTGCGCTGACCACATACACCCTCTGTCCACTAAAGTTGGCACTGATTTAGCCGATAAGCGGCGGTCGCTCAGTCGGTATAGTTCGCTTGCGGACTCAAGCCACGGAGGTTGTGTTTGTGTAAATGGTGGGACCTGTCAGGAGATTCCTGACACATTCCAAGATAATGCGTTGATTAGACCACTGTTGTATCCTTAAAACTGTTTTCCTGTTGATCAGGTATGCTAATGTTTGACGCTGTGTAGTCTACATATTGTCAGCGTCGTTAGATACTTACTTAATCCGTTCCTCCTCTACCTTTACGGTGTCGAGTTTTTTTCTCACTTTGATCATTTTGCAGAGGTAGGACTCCTTGGACGATTGATCAGCTCATCGCAAGGCCTCTACCTAAACACAAGACAACTCAGACACAGAATAAACACATTACTTACTTACGGAGCTGAGCCCTTCTCTAGGAGCCACCAAACATCCATGCCTTGTGTGGGATTGGAACGCACGATCTCGGCTTTCGAACGAGCGAAGACAGTACATGTCTTATACCGCTCGGCTACCATGACGGGCGTCGTTAAATAGGGCACAGAAAAAAAATCCGTCGGATACCTTGTGAGTAATTAACTAGAGACATCAGTCTTTGGCAAGTGTGAATGAGTAAGTCACCATGGAAACTCGGGAACTTAATCACTTCACCATCGCTGCAAATGTAACGCTTTGTTTTTTGTAGATTAGATGTGGATACTGGCACAATTGAATTGAAATTAATTATAAATGCGCTTGTGCATGTCTTTCACGCGAATTGTTAATGTTTTGACATGATAAACGGCGTCTACTCAGCCTCCCGGGTGTCACATCGCCATGTTTCATATGTGTTCGTACACAGCTGATGCTTTTGTTTTGTGTCAACATCCGTTACTTTTGTCTGCATTTGACATCAGAAATTTCATGTAGGCCTGCAATGCATATGTTGCTGTGATAGATCAGTTTTGGGTTACTGCCCCTGCTCTGGGGTGTCACATATATATATATATGTCGTGTCTGTTTTCATATTTCAGAGAAATGATCGCAGTACCAGGGATGAGGGTGAGATTGGTTGTTGTCTCGGCTGCAGATGGTAAAGGGGATGCTACAGGGATGGCATGTCCTCATGAAGTGATCCACCAATAAGTTCTGTGAAGCAGACTGCAAACCGCGAACGAAAAGAAAGGGCTTAAATGACCATGAAATTATCTTATTCCTGGGATCTTAAGCTTTTGATAGGTCCTAGCACTTGCTCCCGCTCCGAAAGTGGCCAGGTCTTTTATTTCATATACATATTGATAAGTAATAAGGACTTCGTACTACCGAGTTGAATCCAATCTTCGTTCCTATTTATTATTTTAATGTAAACTTTAATAATGTCCTTCCATCTACGACTAGTTTTGTCTAGTATTATATTCCTTTTCGGGTTTTATACATCTGATTCTCCTTGTAGGGCCTATGAATGTTGATGCTTCTCTGGAGTATGTGGGTCGAATGGAAGGAAACTGCTGCGTGGACTCAGCAGAGTGTTTTGACTGATACATTCTTGTTTCCAAACTGACGTTTTAAAGTAAGCTAAAAAGGCAGTTTTTAAACGTTCATAGATGTTAAGATTATAGTTTGGGGAAAACGTGTTGTTCTGAATAACAGTTTGTTGTTCTCCTTTCTGAGGTTAAAACTGAGGAACATATCTCCTCCATCTTCATGGTAGAATAAGCAGGAAACTAGGCGGAAATGTAGGTGGCAGCTACGGAGTTATATCCCAGAAGACAGTGCGCGTCATAGTCACCGTTGTCAGAACGTCAGACCGTACGATCTATGTAAACTTTAACATCTGACGAGATCGGGTTTGTATAATTAACATTCTCTGAGTACATTTTACATTTCACGGGAAAAAATTTTTGGAGACGAGTTTATGCACGTTTGTCGAAGTAAATTCAATGATGGATTCTACGGGATGGGGTATCGTATGTTCATTCCTGGTTTCAATTAATATATTTAGCCGTGTTTTCACTCGTCTCCCACTTCTCTCTTTGTCCTGACTCACTTTCCCCTCTCCTGACCTTCGTCCGCTGATAAACAAATGAACATGACACCGAATGGCGAAAAGCTTTTAGGCGGGACAACTTCAGGTAGGTTTCATAAGGTACTCAGTGTTACACAGCGCTGTCGTGGTGGAATTACGAACTAAATTGTTCTGTCATTTAATGAATTACTGCCCGGATGCCGGTGTGCTTCAGAACTCTGAATATCATAATTGTATCTCTCCGCCTGTCAGTGGACTAATATGATCTGGCTTTTTAATTTTTAAAGTGAATCCATGAACAGACACCTTTATTGCTAAATTATAAAAAAAAAAGTATGTTATCACCTACCGCGAACCGCCTTTGTGGTCTAGTGATCAGAGTTCCTGGCTACAGATACAGATCTAGAGGTCCGGGTTCAATTCCCGGCGTTACCAGATTTTCTGAGAAGTAGTGGGTCTAGAACCGGGTCCACTCAGCCTCGTGATGATAATTAAGGAGCTATTTCAAGGAAATAGCGGTTCCGGTCTAGAAAACCGAAATTAACTGTCGTGGGGAATCGTTGCGCTGACCAGGCGACACCCTCTATTCGCAAAAGTTGGCACTAACTTCGCCGACAAGCGGCGGTCGCTCGGTCGGTATAGTTCGCTTGCTACTAAATTCACGGAGTTTTTTTTTTTTTTTTGTTTTATCACCTACCGCATATTAGCATGGAATTATATTAACAAGATTATTGCTAGTGTTATAGTTAACGAAGCTTTTTAACTGCATTGTTTATATGGCATTGAATGTTAAAGACAGTTCTGAATGATGAATTATAAAATATATAAGGAAGCGACCGTATATGATTTTATGACACTCCTGCAACATGATTCTGCGAGTATAGTGACGGAGGAAAATGTCGTGGAACCTCAGTCAGTATACGGGCAGAGGTTTGAACCTGATACGCCCTAAATACGAAGGAGGAATGCTAACCAATCAACAGAGACGTTCCGATTTCGTCATCGCCATCATAAGCAGGTCTGTTTACAATATTATAATTACGCTATACCTACTGGATAGGAGTTTGGGTGGGCCCCAGAGGCAGTCTGGACGACGTGGAGAATAGAAGACTTCTGATCCTACTGGGACTCGAATTCCGGTCCTTCAGCCCGTAGGCAGTCGCTATACCGACTACACTGTCCCGGATTTAAATTTTAATTGAAAGATAATTCCAGAATAATGATTTCAGTTATTATGCACACTGTACAGATATGGAAACATTAATGCAGTCGATACAGCAACAGTATTTTAGCGTCCTTGACCGGGCTTCATAATTATGCGAAGTCATCGAATCGTCAAAAACTGTGTTCACTGTGTATTCCAATATAAGTCGGAATATCGCAGAGGCAACATGTTACAGAGGGAGTAGGAAGCAAATGAGTAAGCAGAAGTTCGCGATATGAATACTCGTATAGGCAGAAATACGTATCTCCATCAAATGGAGGTATGAAGGCAACCAACTGTGCAGTGCTGTTATATAGGTTGCGGGAATACCAGGCGTACGTGACAGGCTCGTCCATGCGTACGTTTTATGCTGTTGTTTTTTAACGGTTAAAATCGTTGCTTGGTAACAGTCGCAGACTAGATTACTTACTACTGGTATTCGTATAACAAATATAGTTTCAGTTGTTCGAAATTTTAACGTCTGTAATTGGTTTTCACTTTGCTGGAAATGAACATTTTGCTTTTGGTGTTGTGTTATGAGTGATATATTGCTGTGATATGGCATGCACTCCTGGTAAATTTGTTTTACGTTATTAAAGTCAGTGTTGGAATACTTTCATAACTCTCTTCTTAATTGTAGGTTTTATAAAGGAAGTGGTTTTTGTACACATAATGGGTTTTCTAATGGCCGTTTCATGTCCGGGCGTTTGGTATCTCGCTCTGTATATCTGTCAGTTCCTTGACAGTCCAACTGTTTTTTAATTAGATGTAAGGTTTATACATGTATAGTAGAATAAAATGCTTTTATATGACACACAGAGACAGAAAACGCCGTATGAAGAGTATTAAGTATGTATGTCATTGTAATTTGTTGTTTCCTTGTAGATTGATATGCATGATTTGGTTGTTACTAGGAATATCCTTAATAATTCTATGCAGATACAGATGTGTTTTTGTGTAAATTTTTATGGAACTAATACTTTCTGCTGCCAAAACTATAAGATATACCTCCTAATTAATATATATAAATCACGCAAGAATTTACCAATGGGAAACGAAAATTTTCAACACTGTGCACAATGTAACAACAAACCCTATGCCTCAGGTCGCGCAATAGCTCAAGCGATTAGTCGCTGGCATCCCACCGCGTCGTCCCGGGTTCACACCCGGGTATGGTCAAGTGGAATTTGTGGTGGACAAAGTGGAGCTGGGGTTGGTTTTCTCCGAATACTTCGGTTTTCCTTGCCAATCTTGATTCCACCAAATTCTCCATCATCATAATCATCCGGGGCAGGTACAATAGGCCAATCAGTGCTCGCCGTGCCGAGTGGACCCAGCTGGACTCCACCCCCCCCCCTCCGCCTCATTATGCGAAACCCGATGCCTTACTTCCCGGCTAGCGCCACTTCCTTCGGTCTGTTATTTATATTGGGAGACATCACGAGTTCCTTCGGAAACAGGATTATCTCGAAAGGACTTTGGGCAAACTGGTGTCCGGACATGACTCCCGCCGGACTTTTGCCTTTGGAGTGTGCTAAAGAGTCCAGCGCTGGAACACAGACCTCACAGTAGCAATTACTAGAAAATAATTAGGTTGCCACCGACAAAAGTACAGCATCCACGAACATGGAACATTGGATCTGCTCTTTATCCAGGCTGAGGGAAACCAATATTCGACATCTTCTGTAACCCATTTATCTTCAGATTTACCAATGGATGTACTCGCAAAGTTTCATTTCCGTAGGTGAATTATTGCGTGATTTATAATTATTAATTCGGTGCTCCTCCGAATGAATCACCCTGTATATCTAATGAAGGAAAAAACCACATTACGTATTAGGATATTCATAGGTTCGCTTTAGAGTTGCCGTTCTCTAAAAACTGTAAAATGCTCTTGTCAGGTTTGTGATGGAAATTGAATTGTGATTTTAACTGCAGCTGTTGGATCTTCATCCCAGAAGCCATACATTACCATAATACTCCCAAGGAATCTAAAATAACTCTCGGGGTTCTAAAAATATACTGTAAATAGCTTTTCGTCGCCTGCGTTCCTGCAGAAGCCGACAACTGCCACGGTGTCTTTCTGAGAATTGTAGCCTGGAGTGTTTTGTCGTGTTTCATCGCCAGCGGCTCTAAAGGAGCCAGCAATGTTTAAATTGTTCCTGAAGGTGGCAGTTCAATTTATGTACTGTTCGTTGTTCAAATGATAATGTTGACTGGGTAATGTGACACGGAAGTTCTTTCGTCATAGGAAATATTTGTTTAATGTGAGAAGACGGGGAAGTAGTTCTCCAGGTTGCAGTAAATGTGTATTTCAAATAGCAAATCAGCAAGCAGTAATTCAGTATTATTTTAACTGAAGTAGATAAAACACGTATAGAAGTATAGATGCAATGTAAGATGAGAGGGAAAGTGTACTCCAAATTTTATTGTATGTGTTTTTCAAATAAACTGCAATAAAATATTTATTTAATTAAACGAGAATGAAGCATTGAAGTAGATACATTTTAAAATAAAATACAGTAGAACTTGGTTATAACGTCATCAAAGGGGCCTAAAAATAGTGTCGTTATAAACGAATGTCGTTGTAACCGAAATGGGCACTTCCACAGTAGCCTTATGTTAGTCACGTAAAAATCTACCAAAAACCGAGTTAAAATGTTGCATTTTTTAGTGAAATACGTAGTTAAGTACAGACTAACGTAACATTAACATGGAATTGCCCAAATGTGTAATATCAAAGACATATTACAGCGCTTTTCACTGACAATACACACCGCACTAATACTGTATATTAAAGGTAGGCCTACTCACCAAATTACAGTAGATTACAACAATTGTTGTGCCTTACTGTACCTAGATACGAGTACAGTAATCAGTTATCTTCATCTGTTTCCTGTTACTTGCCCAGTACACACTTTCTAAATTACGTTCAATGTCCATATCAGAGAAATTCAGGAATGAAAATGACGTTACATACGAGGTTGATGCATTTGTGCATGTCGTACTAAGCAAGGTATAAAAACAGTTGCTTTATGAGGAATTAGTTCGTACCATTGAATATTTGACGCAATAGACAAGGTGTCGCAGAAACCGATGTTGCTATAACCAAGTTTTACTGTATTATCTTAATGTAAGGGAACGAAGCGTATGGTTATTGCAGTTACAAGTCTACTTTGCCACCTGGTGGCAGTTGTGGAAAGCAGACCTAATTTCCTGATGAACTGCGAATGCCAGACCTGAAATGAATTAGTGGCGGTGCTCAGTCTGGTTTCGCCACTCACCAGCGCAGCTACTCACAGTAAACTATGCATGCTAGTATCAGAAAGTAATAGATTTCGATAACGTTTGGTATTGGTGGTCTACAGTAAACGTCATTGCACACAGGTTGCTTTTCGTTTACGATATACGTGTAACATATGTAATCGCTACACCATATGAAGCCACAGTGAAACCGAATCGGTTTTTTACATCGAACCCCAGTTCCTCGGTCATCCAGCCCATAGACTAGTTGTTGTAGCGACTAAGTTGTAACCACATTTTGGTAATATAGTTTGTTCTATAAAGCATGTAGAGATCGGTTTGTAGTTTGTCCATGTATAACGAGCGTCTTCTGGATTCCATCTTGAGTAGCTATCATCCTCAACATCTTCCATTTTCACTCTTCAGATTTCACAGCCGTTTAGGAAGGTCGGCGGCTTGTTACTTATGCTTTTATCTAATCTTTAAGCTTCAAATAGTACAGTATTTATCTGCGACCGCCTCTGTGGTTTAGTGGTCACTGTTCCTGGCTACAGATCCAGGGGTCCGGGTTCGATTCCCGGCGCTACCAGATTTTCTGAGAAGTACTGGGTCTGGAACGGCGTCCACTCAGCCTCGTGAGGATAATTGAGCTGTTTCAAGGAATTAGCGGCTTCGGTCTAGAAAATCGAAGTTAACGGCAATGGGGATTCGTTGCGCTGACCACGCGACACTCTCTATCCGCTAAAGTTGGCACTAACTTCACCGAGAAGCGGCGGTCACTCGGTCGGTATAGTTCGCTTGCGGACTAAAACCACGGAGTTTGTTTTTGTTCAATGTAGCTATGACTGTAATTTCGAGAACACTTCAATAGTGTTGCCCTTTACAGTTTTTCCATTCCGTTAACAGTGACTGCGATCGGAGTGTCGATGTGGCTGCATGCTCGGTTATAATGTTTTCGTCTAAATACCTTTAATGTTTGCTTTCTGCTATGTATTCATGTAGTAATAATTGTGTTTATCTCCATTAACACAACAAAAATCTACTGTAATATATAATACTTATTTATTTCACGTAGTACCGCGACGTGTTTCAGTCCTTTAAATCAAATTCTGGTGATCCCATTTTATGAATGAAATGTGAAACAAATACCAGTAATTCTATTGAAATTCTTTTGAAAATTGATTACAATTTTGCAATGCCGATTATTAACATGGCGTTGGTTATTAATATTGTGTACAATGAAATTACGGTTTTAAAAATTACGGCAAGTTTTCCGAATTACTTACTCGTACATGTTATTACTTTCATCAGGTGTCCCTGTATTGTGAGTTTGCACTCGGTGTACGGTGAACTAACTCCTTGGAGTTGAGCCCTCTTTGAGAATCTGCCAGTTATGAAACTACTGAAGAATTTTCCAACATTTTATATAGCCTGAAGTTTCATTACCATGTTCACAAGAGCCCTCCACTGGTCCCTATCCTGAGCCAGATCAGTACAGTCCATAGCACCCCATCCTATCTCTCTAAGATCAATTTTAATATTATCCACCCACCTACGTCTTGATCTTCCTAGTGGTCTCTTTCCTCCTGGGTTTCCCACCAGGTCCTGAGTCCTTAGCGATGGCTGTTTTGGAGATTTTTTCTTATTCGCTACAAGCAAAAGCACCTTAGCAGGTTGGTCTATCGATAGCGCTTCAGACTTGTGTTCGGAAGGTGCTGGTTCGAATCTCTGCCAGGACACAGGTTACCCTGACTGAGGTATTTCATAGTTTTTCGCAGGCAAATGCTGGAATAGCATCTTGATTAGGTCACTACTACTTCCTTCCAAATCCCTTCCAATTCACGGTCTCCTCTTTCCTCGTGCTTTTTGGTTCAACCTTGACATATCACCCTAACGTTCTAAAACAGGCAGGTGGATTGTAAAGGGTTCTGACGTAGATGTGTGATACTCATGGGTTTATAGACTTTGTCCATCAGCTAGTATTCTAGAACCTAGAACCTAGAGAACATAACATTTCAGCAACTTGATATGTTTCCGTCCTCAGGTGAAGGGCTGGAAGAGTTGGGTCCCTTAGAAAGACCTAACCTCAAATCACTAGACAAACCGCTGTCAGATTCACTACAGCTGAAATCACCTGAAATGGGCTAATTCGGAAGAGATAACAAGAAAAATATGCAGAACCCCAGTAATTCTGAGAATAAAACTGAAGGTCCAAAATATTTTGGGTGTTTGAGTGTGTTACATTTTCCTAACAATGGTGCATAGTGGCTTCAAAATTGAAAAATGTCATATGATTTTTCTGCGTAAACATCCACTGTTCATTTCTTATAATGCGTCAGAAGTCAAGACGACATTATGCCTCAGAGCAGACGTACAGCATGTCTGTATTCATGGTTCCAGTGTGTTGTAATGTTTTAGTACTCTCTAGACACCCACAGGTCCCCGAAAACTCCCTTATTATCTCCCCCCACAAACGGACGTGACGGGGTGCTAGGAAGATAGGAAATAGGACAACCTCACCCCATCCAATAATCCGGAAATGCTGGAAAAGTTGCTAAAACCGGAGGGAATATCACTTTATTGGAATCTTGATTTCCTTACCTTCAGGTTTGTTTGTATTTGATCGTTATGTTTTGTACGTGCATTTCTTATTGATCACAACCGCGTATTATTTGCTGGTTATCAAAACACTGGAAACTGGTCCAGAATCGTTACTTAATAATCGTAGTTTATAAGTTACAGGCCTAATTTATTGTTTATTTTCTCGTCAGTGTTTTCAAGTGTATTAATGACTTTTAGACGGTGTTTAGATTGGTGGATCGACTTACTGGATATTCACAAGTCGTAACTATAACACTCTGACGATTACTGTAACACACAAAGACACTCAGAATTGCTGTAACTGTAACACACATGAAATACCTTTTCCAACACTTCAGCTATTCAGCTGCCTTATGAATTCTTTTAGACTGACTTCCTCCTTTGCTGAGTCTTGTGTTAAGACCGACGATCAGTCGGCCAGTCTGTCCTAGAATAGAGTATCCATTTCGGGTCTACGACCAGATATTTATTACTGTCAGATGTTGCGGGTTTGTTAATGTGGGGCGCTCTCTCTGACGAGAGAACGGGTCTGTCGTTTCAGTTGCTGCTGGCACTCGCCAGCGCAGTCATTTGCGGGTCCGTGTTACATGGGATTCTTGACCGTATTTTACTGCCTCATATTCGAGATTCCCCCAACCTGGAGGGCCAGGTCCCCATATTTATATCCCCGAGGAACAAGGTGGTCCGGTTATACCCCCGGGCAGTGGGTTACGTTCTCGTCGCCTCATACGATTCACAGGGCTACGGTGGAGGTGTTCCACCCCGCCTCCATACGGGAAGGTTATGTAATTACAAGGTTTTTTGGTCTCTCCCCGCTTCTATACATAACCCTTCAGCCGACCGCGTATATCACATCTTTCCCAACAATTAATGTTATCGCGTTCCTCCATTGCTGTGCTTTCAACAATTCGTTGCCGTGGATATCGGCTTTCAACAGTTAAAGTTACACTGCGTGCGTTACCATAGTAACTACAATCTTTGTATAGCAATGGACACCTATTCTTGTAGTGCTTGGAAATGAGTTCACCCAGCCGTTGGCTGGCAGTGGACGTTTGCTCCTATTTCACTATTCCGGTTTTTTGTCGACATATCATATATACACATTGGGTTCCGTTTACTTTTTGTTGTTTCTGTTACTGAGACGACGCTAAATAGCGCCAGAGTTGGAGGGGAAGTAAACACGAATGGATCTCAGTTCTCCTACCCAATTTCTCCCCCTCCAATCTCAGATATATTCACTTTTATATTTAAACCGCCGACTATATGTACGGATTGGCTTTTCAACCCTGTTTCCCTTCGCTTTTCTTGTTGCTATTTCGTGAACAGAGATGTCAACGCGAGCGTGCTATATGAAATTAAAATGTATTGGATAACGCTTCGCTGGTCTCGAGTATCGGTGTTGGGAGTTTGTGTATCTGGATCTAATTAACAAGCGTTCGTCTGCAACATCAGAAAGCTTTTATCGCTTTGAAAAGAGTTCGTGAAAAATACCCAGAGAAATAAAGGTAATATAATGCACATTTTCTGATAAATTTAATTATGTATATAATGGTCAAAATTTTCCGCTTTTCCATGATATACCAGGGGTACTTAAGAGAAATCAGGCTTATTTAAAATCAGCTCTATGCTCTTTCCGCTGTATCACATAACTTTTATAGTTTAAGACGCGCCCTTATATAAATCGTACATATCCCTGGAAGATTTATGAGTGGTGTGCCCATTACATTGCAGTTTTCTTGGGTGTTCACCGCTGAATTAGAGGGGATTGTAGAATCAGAAGGAAACAAGAAATTGGGGAAATCACGTAAAGCTCAACTTGTAGAGGATACTTGGAAGAGAAAGTTCATATAATTCGAGCATGTGATCAGGTTGACTCAAACACAAACACGATTGGTTGACAAGATTTTTTACAGTAGTCAGAAGATATATGAAGAATAGGAAGGCCCGGATGGAAATATCTAGAAGATATAGAGACTGATTTAGGAGAGCCGAAAACGAATATGTGGAGGGAAACAGCAAATAGTAGATACGAATGGGAATCTGTCTTAAAGGATGCCAGACTCCGTATAGAAGTGTAGGTAGGGACAAGGAGGCGCATCACTGATCACTGTCTGAGAAATGTGTGACATGAAGGCCATTTCCGGGATCGGTTCTCATCCCATTTTCATAACAGTGTTCTAATCTCAGCATAAACACGTCAAATCACATGAGGACAGGAATATAATCAAATTCCGAAATATCATTGTTAAATATTTATAGCCGATACTATGTAATGACGAGATAAGCAAATATACCAGAGCCGTTTCTAGGCAACGGCTCAGTAAGAAATTTCCCATAGCAAGGAATCGACGCACAACAACAGTGGTCTGCTGGAAACTTTTCTGCTCCATCCATGCCGAGGGGTTACAAGGAAGAGAATTGGAGCAACCAAATCAGTTCTGTACCGGAGTCTGAAGCAAGAATATTTCAGTTGGAAGGGAGCCGACGTTAAGAGAGGACTTGAGACTTGAATCAGAGGAATGAACATTGTTAGGTTCCATTACCAGGAAACGGTTAGTAGAGACTAACGGACGGAGTCGTAGGAATAGACATTGTTAGGATCCGTTACCAGGAAACGGCTAGTAAAAACTGTAACAGATTGGGAATACTAGTCTTTGTGCATCAGTGATTTGTAAAGTGTTGCAATCAACGATAGTGGTATAGTTATTTGTAGTTCCGGCCTGTAAATAGTCAGTAAATTCAGTTATCCAAAACCCCGTCTAGAGCCACACATTACGTGACAATATTATATGCGTCTGAATATAGGCAGTGGTCAAAACACTTGCGATGTTATACAGACCTTGTTTTGTTTTTAGTTTACTTCTAAGTGCTGTACGAACTTTGATGTTTACGTAGGCTCGAATTAGAAATGGCAGAATGATTATGAATCATATGGTTGTGGTGTTTGTAGGATAAGCTCAGCTGTTGATCCCTGTTTCTATGTGTATGTTATAATTAATTACTTACTTACTTACTTACTTACTCATGGAGCTGAGACCATTTTAAGAAGCTGCCAATTCTGCAGCCACTGAAGAACTTTCCAACATTTTATGGAACTTGAAGGTTCATTTCCTTGTTCACAAGAGCCATCCACTGGTCCCTATCCTGGGCCAGATCAATCCATGTGTATGTTGTAATAAATATTAAAATTCGCCGTACGAATTAAATGGATCCATATCATGTAGACTTCGAGGAATCAATGTGCGTGTATAGATTAGAACTTCGGAATTTTTCGCATGCGCTTACGACAATGCAGTTTCGATCATGTGCTTCTCAGCTTCTTGTGTGCTTAATGACTTTCTTCGCACGAATGTTAGTTCCCTAACTGTAAAGTCCCTGAGCCTTTACTGCCTTTAAGGTAATTATGAAAACTGAAGGTCCACAGTCATTATAAAAAATCTTGTCATTTTGCATATTCGATGCTCCTTTTGGCCCTGAAGATTTTTTTTTTTTT
>NW_019742439.1:731933-783222 GCF_002891405.2 Cryptotermes secundus
TTTATTTCGTTGTGTCTTTTGCGTCTTTTCCTTTTGTTGTCAACATACTGCCAGGGATGTTTATCTGTTGGGGCACCCCTGTTCTGCATGTCTTCTTCCTCGCTGGACATTGAATAATCAAGTAGATCATAATTGTTGGTGTCCGTTTGGAGTGGTTGCATGGGGGTAGTCGCTGTTGGGGTGGTGTGTCTGGGTGGTATCTGCGATAATTGCTGGTCCTGGTTGTAGTGTCTTGTGTATGGATTTGGGTGATTCGGAATGTAGGTATTTACGTTCATGTTGGGTTGAGGTTGGATGATGGGTGAATAGTGTATATTAGGGTGACCCTGTATGTTTTGAGGGTAGAGAATGTTTGATTGACCCGGTACATTTGAGGTATATTGGGTGTTCGTTGGGTACTGTGTGTTTATGGAAGTGTTTGTTTGCCCCTGTAGATTAGGATGATGGTAATACATACTGTTATTCGTGTCTGTTTCGCATTGGAGCATTTAACCAGTCGTCCCAGCGAGATGATCACTACTGCTTTCAAACAGTATACACGTTCTCAATACTTGTTTACTATTCTATAGTCAGCAGAGCACTCCGCACTTGTTCACTACTCGGAAGTCAGATGAACACTCGGCCCTGAAGATGTAGGAATTATTTTCCTCCGAAATGTCTATAGAGTACAACAAGATTGTATCCCAGAAGACAGCGCTGTGAGAGAGTTCGGACGTTTGCCGTGCGTTGTGCAGTGGCACACACGGTATGGTACAGTGTGCGTAATGTATGGTGTTGGTAGCAGAGGACAGGATTGGTGAGCTCTTAATTATGGCTCGCAGGATCAATATGTTGGGTGCCCGAGCACGAGCCTCCTCTCCCCTCCTTGTATTCTTTAGCGCTGTTTCTAGAAGCTGAACAAGGGAAACTACAAAAGCATTTGGCTATTGGCCAGCTTTTTGGGGGTTGGGGGTGGGATTGAGCCCGTAGATCGCGGATGTTTGTATGGGACCTGAACTTTAAGGATAATGTGATCTTGCCCTAGGCTTATACTGAGAGCATTATGGTTGTGTCACATAACCCCCTTTTTGGGAACGTTTATAATTTCTCTACTCCTGAAAAACAACGCCAAAAATAATGCAAACATAAGCAAGAAATTTTACGAAACTCTTGACAAATTCAAGGCTGTAAACGCTACGAGCTGGTTAAGGGAGGCCGCACACCAACTGCGTCAAGACAAGCATCAAGACATGAAACAAAAAAGACGCAGTATTGCTTCATTCATGATTCGTCAGCATCATGATTCAGACCGGTGTGCGGAAGTTTTCATAATCTCGTTCCTTTCAACTGTGCTCCCTTTTTTGCATCATGTCGCAGACATCGTGTCTTGACTCTTACATGTCTTGACGCATGCCGGTGTGCGGCCTACCTAATGGAACGATATTGTTGACATTTATTGTGATTATGATCGTGGCTGCAGTGGTGATGATTCGTGATCGAAATATATATCGTATTGTCACGTGTAGGGGTGGCTATCGACGGGGTTTTGGATTGGATATTGGATTTATTGCTCACATAACAGGCCGTAACAATAAATAACTATAAACTTATCGCTGATTTCCACACTTTACAAATTGCTACACGCAATGTCTTCACTAGACGTTTTCTGGTAGCGGCTCCTAACTGATTATTCAGTTTGACTCTAGTCCTCTCTTCATACAAAACTGACTTTCAGTTGAGTCTAAGCCTCATATTACGACGGACAGTCAGTCGGCCAGTCTGTCTTGGAATAAAGCACCCATCTGGGGCTTAATACCAGATTTTTATTACTGTAAGAGAGTTGCGTTTGCGTTTATTCTGAGTTTGTGTTGTCCTGTATTTAGGTAGAGGCCTTGCGACGAGATGATCACCCGTACAATCAGTCCTACTGGTTATAAAAATGATCTTGAAACTGAATAAATCTGCCCTATGCTCCAAAGTGGGAGCGAGAGGATGAACAAATAAATATTGGTTAGAAATGTTTGAATGCTTTAGATCATTACACTCAGTTAGAACTACAGTGTGAAATGATGGGGTACGTATTCTGTTCTGCCTACTAGGTCCCCTCGAATATGAACAAATTCCGGACCAATTCCGACTCATTGTGTGAAACTCAGTTCCAGTGAAAATTGGTTTCGAAGGAAACATTCCGCGTTGCATTAATAATCTCTGTCCACGCTCAACTGTTACTAACCCCCGTACGTGTACCCCACTCTTTACTATGCAATCGTACGTAGCTAACCTGCCCTTTGTGAGCGTTTGCATTTCGCTTTATTTAAATTAATAACTTTTTGTCCCGTTGTTCACGTAAATAATATTTAGATATTCAGTTCATGCTTCCCTGAAAACATAATTTGTCTGTTTTACGAAACCAGCCGGTTGATGCTGTTAGGAAAATGGTCACCACTGTTTATTTCGAGAACCATACTAAGCACGTGACCGAGCAAATGCAGAGGTCTGTACTGTTAAAGTAGGGTTTACCTATAACAGCCATTGTGTTTTTTTTTTCTTTGGCAATACAGTCCCAGTGGGCCTAGGCCTACCTCCATGAACTTCTCCGTTCGCTTCGGTTTTTCTAGATCTTACACATTCGGTAGGACTCCTTGGGCGGGTGATCAGCTCGTCGCAAGGCCTCTACCTGTACACAAACACAGAAAAATGCACACATACAAACTAAACATCCATGCCCTGAGTGGGATTCGAACCCACGATCCCGGGTTCCAAGCGAGCGAAGACAGTACATGCCTTAGACCGCTCGGCTACCGTGACCGGCAGCCATCGTGTTTGCTATAGTAAAATTATATTTCATGAGAGAGATAACATTAGACATTTCTGTTCAGTTTCGAATCTTTTGTATTCCCATGTCGGTTATGAAAATGTGAATAGTAAAAACATACGAAAGAACCCGTGATTCCACGTATTGTCTTAACCTGGGTCTGTCACTCCGAGAGATCATATAGGTTCAGAGCGTTTGAAAACAAAATGTTCAGACTAATATATGGACCTAAGAGCAGAGAAGAAATATAAAAGTAAAGGAAATTATGTAATACACAACTTCATGAATTCTGTTCTTCACCAAACGTTATTGACCTGATCAATTGGGAGACTAAGGCGTAGTCGTGATGATAATATTAAAGTTAAACAAATGAATAAGACGTTAAGGTGTGAACTGCATTCACTTTACGCTAGTTGTGTGCCCTTATGAACAATGTGGTGAACGTTCAGGTTCTTTAAGCGGAGAGATGAAGCGGGTTCCTGGTTTGAATGTCGGCCGAGCTATCCTACGAAGACTTTACATGATATTCTCCAGTCTCTTCAGCGAATTCCGACGGACTACTTATGCCACGGCCGCCTCCTTCCAAATCCCATCCAATTCGTCAAATGTCCATCAGCCATCCATTCAACTTTATATAATCGAGCTACTGTCAGCGCTGTGAAACATCTCCGCAAGGAAATTAAACGGACTGGAATTTATTTATTAGCTTCCCGAGAAGGAATTTGCCTCATTGGGCCTTTTTATGTTTTGTTGCGGGATTTACGTACCACTATATGAGATGATTAACCGTTTGTTCTATTCATCAGTGCTTTGAATGTTCTTCATACGTGAAATTGGATTTTGAAAGAATCTCGATACGAGACGAAAAAAAAAAGTAAATTGATAGACTACGAATGCAGAGTGCAGAAATGGAAAGAAGTTGCAAACTGCTCGCTATTTTTTTATACTCAAGCATAACATGTAAAGAAATTGCTTTATTTTTGGAGCCCAAAGGGGTTGAGGCCGAATGAAGAACTTGGGGCGCCGAGCCAAACTGATGCACCCCCCCTCCACATCTCAGGAAAAAGAAGATGGAATAACAATTTATGTCTTCCTCCTCGAGTCTCTGATATCCTGGCATCCGGGTTTGGATCCAGCGCAAATGGGCAATCAGAACGAAAGAGAGAGAAGGGGTAATCACTTATAGACATGGAGGTAGCAAATCCATGTTTAATTAGGGACTTCAAAGCCCTATCAAGGAATAATGAGCATGTTTTGTCTAATGCGCTACAGCTCGGTACGTCATGAGACGAAAATATCGGAACGCTTGCGAGCTTAAGGCATACTATCGTCCGGAGTTTGAGGCCGCGTATTCCGGTAGAAGCTCTTATACGTTTATCCGAAACGTCGGTGACCTTGTACCTAACTACACACCATCACACCCCGGGAGATAATACTCTGTTTTCTGCCCTGGGAGTACCTCAAATCCAATGTAAGAAAAAAATAAAGGTATCCCTGTAACAGACAATGGAGGCTTATAAGGTTGTGATACGTCGAGGCTCCCACATTTTCTAGACAGTCGGCTCACAGATGGCGGTAAGGTTGTCATACTTACGCGCCGGCCGCCCTTTACCTCCAAAAATATTCCTGGTACTCATTTCTGTTAGAGGCTGAGTCAACCCCAGGGCCAAAGTGCTGCTGGAGGGATTAGATAAATTGAAGACAAAATCCACCTCGTCGGGATTCGATCACGCGACCTTCCGGCCTGTAGCACAGTGCCTCAAGCAATTACACTACCGCGTGTCCCCCCAAAATTCAATGAATCGAAGTTTAATTTTAGGAAATTTTGTTCTCTTTTTCATATTGCTCGTAGATGATGTCTGAAACTGATTTGTGGGACATAGCTGCACGTAGTTTGAGTTTATTGTGAGATAGTGTTCAGTTAGTGTTTAAATCTTTGGTTTCTAGCCACGAAGTTGCGTCTGGCATGAGATGGATACGTGTTCATGAATGGAACGTAAAAGTATAAAAGAAGCAGTAGTAACCAATTTGTATGTACTATCGAGGCATTCTTCTGGAATATACTACTCTGCACCTCAGCTATGGTACTCGTTAACTCGGCCCAGATTCGAACCAGGTACTTCCAGGATGAAAAATATGCAGTGTTGCCTGTACACCACCTCACCTCATTGTTCAGTGATTGTCTCGTAAAAGTACTTTAATCGAATAATGCGACTCAAGAATTTAAATGAGTGGAGTATTTTGGTTGGATACCTGAAGGGAAAAGACAGTTCATACGTTTTAATGGCTGGGCAATATTAAGATCGATCTTAAGGAATTAAAATGTGAGAATATGCACTGGATTCGTGTAGTTCAGGAAATGGCTCATTTTCGAGACTATTATCTTCTCAAATGGGGTTCTGCTTCTGTAGAATTAATTATTTTTTTTAATTCGCTAGTGGGGGGGGGGGGGAGTCCAGCTGGGTCCACTCGGCACAGCGGCCACTGATTGGCCTATTGTACCTGACCCTGGTGATCATGATGATGGAGAATTTGGTGGAATGAAGATTGGCAGGGGAAACCGAAGTAATCGGAGAAAACCCGCCCCAGCCCCACTTTGTCCACCACGAATCCCACTTGACCAGACCCGAAAATGAAGATAATAATAATGCAACTCATATTTGAAGTAAGATATCATTTTTCATTTCTTTTTCTTCTTATTATTATGTATTTAACTGTTCCCTCTTAATTTCAGGTCCTCACGTTTTTCTCGTTTTTGTTTTCGTAGTTCGTAGCTGTTTCATCAAGCCACGTACATCCGAAATCTCTAGTCTCGTGCTATAAGAAGGCTTGTGAATTATGCCGAATACACTGCAGATCATTCTCCGCCAGTATCGCTCACCAATCTCCATTCATTCTGTCGGTCTGTAGATTTGTAAGGTCCCGAAAAGTATTAGTCCTGTTTCTGTATCTACACGCACGAATGATGGCGCAAGTGAGTCACCAGAGCTGTATGACCAGTTCCACGTTGCGAAGTTACTGTGTCGTGCTGTAATTTGTAAAGTTTCTTGACCTCCTCCTTCTCTGAAAAGTTTCCCCTTACCACCTGAGGTCCCAATCCTATCTCTGTGTTCTTCCTCCTTATTCTAGCAGTGCGTGAAGCCCTTGAAACTTGGTTGTACTACATAGCTGACATGACGAAATCTTGTGGTTGTTCCGCCCCCCAACGTATTGTCGACACGTCAGACAGAATCAGGGTCGTAACCTTAAAGCTAATAACGACTTGTTGCTTGTAATGAAAAATTCTTGTCGATTGTTAGCAACAGAAGGTAGTTCTTTTATTCCTAGTGGGGTGGGACTCAGTCCCTTGTGCTGCGGCCACTTCTGGCCTATTGTACCAGCCCCAGATGATAGGTGAGGGTGATTGTGGAGCAATTGGTGGAATGAAGATTGGCAGGGGAAACCGAAGTACTCAGTGAAAACCTACCCCAGTGCCACTTTGTCCACCACAAATCCCACTTGACCGGACCTGGGATCGAACCCGGGCCGCCGCTGTGGGAAGCCAGAGACTAACCGCTTGAGCTATGGCGCGGCCTAACAGCAGGTTACTGGTTCTTACCAAGTCTCGCTCCGCACAGTACTTGTATCTTCGCTTAAATGGCTTCTGGAAGATTTGCGGTGTGCGGTTGCTGGAGTTTTGATTAATCTCTCAGAAGGAAAGTTTCACTTCTCCAGATTCAGCTGCAAGCTACAGCTGTGTTGCGTTAACGAATCCTCTGCATTTGTTGCGTATAAGCGTTCGTTGATTCAGTGTCCACTTTGTCCCATCTGCTCTCAGATGAGCCCGTCTGAAGGCCGCTACATAACACAACAGAATAAACGCAGACAGACATCCATGCCGTGAATGGGATTCGAACCCACGATTCCAGTGTTGGAGCGAGCGAAGATACGCCTTAGACCACGCGGCTATTGTGCTTGGCTCGTTTGACCTGTAATAACTTTAAATCTAAATCATAGGGAACCTTTCCTTCTAATTATCGTCATCAACAGCAGCATCATCGTCATCAATACTGTTTGGTGGAGGGTACAATTTATGAAGCTCTTCATAAGTACCTAATCTTATCCTGTTCCTCCGTCTTTTGTATGTCAAAAAGTTCGCCCCACCACACTTTTCTCGAAAATTCTGAATATGTTTGTCATAAACTGCATCATGTTTGTATGAACTCCGTCTCATCAGATATATGTGTTCTCCTTCAAGTGTGGGTATGGTTCTGTAACGAAAATTAATCTAGAAACTGTAAACTCCTAAATATATGCTCTCCCATAGAGTGAGTACTGTTTTTTGACGGAAATAAAAGTAGGAACTCCAAAATCCTAAATATATGTTCTTCTCTTAGAGTGTGAGAGAGAAGTTTATAAAATATAAGCAGTGGTGGTCTGTTCTCACTTAAAATGTCAACCGTTACAACTGAAATGCGGCTATGTGAAGGTTTGGTGTTAGTTGAACAAACATCACTTCCTCCTGTTACTTGAGCTGCCACTAGACACAGAGATTATTGGACTATCCCTGATGTTCTTCGGCGTTTCATTGCTGTGGCGTCGGAACGTCCCTGGCGTCCGTCAAACAAACGAGGGATTCCACAGGATTGGGAGATGGAATCGTGTATCTACCTACTTCCACTCGACTGATTTTTTTCTTCTGAGCTTTGAAAGTAAATTTGAGGTAGAATTTGTATGACTGTAAATAATTTTGTGCTGTAGTAGAAATCAAAAGAGATTCACCCTCCCCCATGAGATGCAGAATTGCAACATTTGAAGGAAATCCGGACTGGAATCATGATTTTGTTTAAATTTTGTCTGTGACTGCAATAGAAACTCTTTTCTTAATTTCAGTGCAGATATAAATGTACAATTAATAAATTAGCATGAAGTATTAATAAAATTGCATTCATCTGACATTTGTATTAGTAAAAAAAGCGTGTCCCTGTAACCGGCATTGAGGGCCCATAGGGTTGTGAGACGTCGAGGCTCCCACATATTCTAGACATTCTGTTCACAGATGGCAGTGAGGTTGTCAGCCTTACTCGCCAGCTGTTCTTTACCCCTATGAGCATTCCTGGTATTCATTTCTGTTAGAGGCTGAGTCGACTCCAGAGCCATAATGCGGCTGGAATGATTATATCTGTTGAAAAGACCAGTGACCTCATCGGAAATCGAGCCCGCCACCTTCCGACTTGTACCATTATTAGATTTATGATAATTAAATTATTATTATTTCTATTATTATAATTTGTTTGTTTCTATACTTTTCAGCATTATTGTGTTTTTTGCCCACTGCTTGCCTGTAATTTGTCTTTGACTTTATGATGTGTTTGTCTGTAATGTAATTACTTTTATCTACACTGTGCTCTGTCTGTAATTGGCCTTGCGGCTGTTGACTCGGCACATTAATAATAAAGAATTGAATTTACTTGAATTATTATCGTTGCTGAAATTCGCATGAACGCGTCTAAAACAGAATAATAATAATGATGATGATGAAAATAATAATAATAATAATAATAATATTCTCATCTTTTTCGTTTTCACGTATTGTTTGTTTGAAGACCATTTTGAAATTCATTGTTTCAATGTGTCGTATTGTGTAAGACTTTTTTAGAAATGTGTACATATTTTGTAATTAAGTCACATTTTTGTGGCTCGTCTCAGCTGTGTTTGTACATTGCAGTCTCTTATGTTCCGTTCTGTAACCTGTTATTTCCGGTATTGGTCTAAACAAGTTCACATCTGAGTTTATGTTCTTCTTTTGTTCAGTTTTTCTCATAATCTCATGTATCAAACTACAAGAGATAATTAAAAGCGTTCTCTTTGCCTTTAGAACAGCACGTTCATCCTTCCTCTATTAATGAGGATAAAGAATATTATGTTTACATTCTGTCAGACAGTTACAAGATTCAACTGTGTTATATCACATTGTCCTTTGTATGATGTACAGCTTAGGGAGGATGCCATTTTGGCAGTTGGCTCTGTTACCTTCTTCAGCTGATGTCCTTCTACTGACACTCTCGTCCTTCCTTTGTGTGGCGATGTTTGCGCTTTTGTGAACAAACTTTCAATATGCCGAAAAATCACGACAAAAGACAGCGTATAACTGAAGCTTTCACGGCTGAGATCTACTGTTAAGTCTTCTTCAACAAATATTGAAATTCTACGACTTAGCGTGTGACAGTTCCAAGAGTACCTCTGTTGTTGCATGCGTATCCGCTGCCGCAGAAACGTGTTCACCGAACCGTTGCCTAGAAACGGCTCTAGCATATTTGCTTACCCCTGTTCGTTGCATAGTAACGGCTGTGCGCGCTACAATATCATGCGTAGGGTAAGTATTGCTGGACTACGCTGCCAGGGCTAAATTAGCTTGTTTCAGAATTACTGCAAACTAATTCGAGATCAGAGCGTGACAAGTAGCACCGATCTTTAAGCATGAACCTCACAGTAAACTTTCGGTTCAGGTGCACACAAAGTCCCTCTAATTCTGAGAATCTGACCCCAGGTGGCTTACTAATTCACAAGTTGAGCACTTCCCATGAATTAATCATGACTTTTGTGCCGACTGTCTGATATACGAGTATTGCGCTTTTGAAGTTTGAAGTCGTCACTCACTTTGTTACGTGCAGAGAGTAAAGCAAGGAATCTCGTTAATTAATTTCCATGCACCAGCATAACAAATTTATGAGTTATAAACAAATTTATTTTATGTGCTAGGTCTGATATGGTAGTTAGTTGAAGGATATGAGCTACTACCTGTTTCATGCTGGCTTCTTGCTTGGCATATTCTTCTACCCTGAAGATGAAAAAGACATGTTCCTCCGAAACGTTCATTGGCATTTAACGGATTGCCCGGCGTTGTATCCCAGAAAATAGTTCACAACTTTATGCTTATTCTTGTATTCGTCAATCTTTAGTGGTGAGTAAGCGGTGGACAAAGTGGCGCTGGGGCAGGTTTTCTCCAAGTACTTCGGTTTCCCCTGCCAATCTTCATTCCAGCAATTGCTCCACAATCACCCTCACCTATCATCTGGGGCTGATACAATAGGCCAGAAGTTGCCGCAGTACAAGGGACTTAGTCCCACACCACTAGCAATAAAAAAAAATCAACTCCATTCTGATGAGGCATTCTTTAATAGCTTATGGATGCTCAGTCAAGAAATTACAATCATTTTATAAATCCCTGATGCTCATAACCTGTTCACAAGAACACAGCACTTGTCCCTATCCTGAGCCACATCAATCCAATCCATACTATCCCATCCTATCTTATAAAATCCATTTTAATATTGTCCACCCACCTACGCCTTCATCTTCCCAGTGGTCTCTTCTGGTTTTTCCACCAATATATGTATTCCTCTTTTCCCCCATTCATGTTACATGTCCTGCCAACCTCATCGTCCTTGACTTGATCATTCTAATTACAGTACAAGTTATGAGGCTCCTCATTATGCAGTTTTCTCCAATCTCCCGTCACTTCATCTCTCTTCCGTCCAAACATTCTCCTCGGCACCCTCTTCTCAAACACCCTCAGTCTATGTTCCTCCCTTAATGTCAGGGACCAAGTTTCACACCCATACAGAACCACAGGCAAAATATAGTTTTGTATGTATTGTATTGTATTGTATTATTAGTAAGTTTCCATACTACAGTTTTTCCTTCCTAAACATTGTTTGCACTTCAATTTCGTCTGATCTTCCGTGCGCACTGTATGCCCTGCCCATGTCGTGTTAGTGTTGTCCTGTAATTATAGCTTGAAATGAAATGATGTTCATCGTGATGTGCCCCGTTTAGTGCCATACCTGAACTTTATGTGAGGTGGCTTGCAGCTGCAATATTAGCCGAGCTATTCTCATAAGTCGAACTTACAGCAAATGGAGCGAGTAACCACCCGACAAACTCTCGACATCAGCTTATGGTTCAGTATCGACTGCAGCTCTTGTATCAGAATTAGTGGCTCGTCTCAACTTCGCCCGCTGTGTTCTGTTCACTGGCCTCATTTTCTGTCTCTCTAAGACATTTCTGTTGCAGTGGGAAGAATAGAATTGGAAGTTCTGTAACGAGTCATACATTTTTGCCATTAAGTTAAAACTCTTATCTCATAAAAGCAAAATTAAAAGTTACGAAGCGGAATTAATGGCTTGAAACCTCGTCTCTCTTTTCCCCAGCTTTTGAACAAGAAGGAAATGTTCCGTAAGCAGTACATAGGGAGGACGAAGGCAGGCGGTAGAATTTAAGTTCAGTGGAATTGATTAAATTATTATATTTAACACACCTGAAGAGGTTTATCGCATATCTCCTTGTTTTACTCATTGACTCCTACTTTATTTAAGGACTACGGAAGTTCCTTGGAATTAGATGACCCAAAGAACTCAATGACTGTAAAGCAGTCAGATGGTAGTAACCCGGTATTTGTGTGGAGTAACTATATGAGGCCGCCTATCACAGCCCGCTTGAACACTGGGATCGTAGGTTCGATTCCCACTCCAAGCATGGATGTTTGTGTATGCGTTTACTCTGTGCTGTCATGTGTGCAGGTACCGGCCTTGCGACGGGGCTAATACCTCGTCCAATTAGTCCTACCGACTGTGTATGGATTAAGAAACTGAAAAATGGGCCAAATTCCAAGAGAAGGGCGTGTAGAGGCACAGAGAGAGAGAGAACGAACTATACGACCCCACGCCAATCTTTAATTAAGATAACCAGGTAAATTAATTGAGATTTCGCACGAACAAATATTTAATTTCCTTGTTTGAAACCACGGGGATATGTACGAATCAGCGGTGCTACCCGTGGAATGTCATACCGTCTGTCCTCGTAGAAGTTTACCGACGTTTCGATGAAACCTATTGACTTCACCGACAAAATCGAAGAGTAAGCCAAGAAACCAGGAATATGCACGTAGACACTACGCGCTGCTTGCGTGTTCGCTTAGTCGGTTTCCTCTTCAACCCTGAAAATGGAGACAGTAGATGCTTCCGAAACATAAATAAACTTTTACCACATTGTATGGAGTTACGTGGAAGAATATACTGATCTTGTAGTCGCCGTTGCAGGAAACTTAATCTAAAACAAGAGTCAGTGAACTTTGGTTGGGCTCTAATTATTCCCAATTAAACGCCTAATTAGTGAGTACCGATGTACTAAGGGAAATATGTACGGACAGAAGAAGTCTGTAGCTACTGCAAAGTTCTGGTATGGCGTTCATAATGCACGGTCGAACTTGTGTTTCCCAGTTTGGAACGATCTGGAATTCGGCCAGTGCGGTCGGTTTAATAGCACGCATGGAATTCAAATCTCTCTCCGTAATGTGTCTGCCGGTTCGGAATCCGAGGTACTTATTGCATTATGGCTCACTGCTCCGTGATTTCTAAAATCTTAGCTTAGTGGGGGGTGGAGTCCAACTGGGTCAACTCGGCATGGCGGCCACTGATTGGCCTATTGTAGCTTGTCCCATGTGATTATGATGATGGAGAATTTGGTGGAATGAAAATTGGCAGTGGGAAACCGAAGTACTCGGAGAAACCCTCCCCCAGGGCCACTTTGTCCACCATAAATCCCACTTGACCAGACCCGGGCTCGAATCCCGACCGCCGCGGTGGGAAGCCAGCGACTAACCTCTTGAGCTATGGCGCGGCCTTTTCTATAATCTTAGTTCTGATATCATCATTTCACTGATGGCGAATGGATTTAAAAAGCCCAAGTTCTCTGTTTTCTCTGTTTATTTTATCCTTCTTCTGTTTCTCCTGTTCTTTTCTTTGGCTGTTTCCTTTATGTTGGTTTCTTAATTGTTTATATTTTATTATTTACCTATACATTTCTTGTGTATATTTATCGGTAGTGTAGTTGGTTGAGGCACTGTGCTACAAGCCAGAAGGTCGCGGGTTCAGGTCCAAATGAGTTCATTGGATTTCTTTCAGTTGACCTAATCCATCCAGCCGCACTATGGTTCTTGGGTCGACACAGCCTCTAACAGAAATGAGTACCAGGAATTAATTAAATAATTTTTCTGGGGAGTAAAGCTCGGCCTAAGTGTAAGGCTGACAACCTTACCGCCATCTGTGAGCCGATTGTCTAGATAATGTGGGAGCCTCAACGTGTCACAACCCTATGGGCCTTCATGGCCTGTTACAGGGATAGCTTTATTTTTTACTTTTCTTATTTTTATAGATGTCACTTTTACGTAATTTAAAGGCAAAAACTGAACGAAGAGGAGGCCTGAGAATTACACGGTCTCTGATCTCATGGATCCCGAATGTTCATTACCGTATTAACAAGAGCCCGACACAAGAGTACATACAGTTCTCATCTCTCCATTTGTGCTACATGTTCTTTGAATTGCCCATCTAATACTTTGTAGTGAAATGTTCAAGTTGTACTAGTGGTCTCTGTTCTGAAATTATTGGAATTGTACTGTAAGTCATTTATTTGTTTAACGATGCTCTCAATAGCTACACTATAACGCCGATGTTTGCATGGTTAATGAATACGAAGTAATTAATGGAATGATGAATCAGTCACGTGAAGGATAAAATAAACATTTTTATATATGACATGTCAATCTGTTTCTTTTCTTACAGGTAAGACTGGAATTCCTTCCGGTTGATGACTGCCTGTCTGATTCTGTGAGTAATTTTTATATCGCCATTATATAAACTCATTCTACATTGAGGTATTAGGTTCTCACAGCGGTAGATACTAATATTACCTCCGTACGTGGTAGATTAGTTGGTTGAGGAACTTCGCTACAAGCCGGAAGGATGCGCGTTCAATTCCAGATCAGGTCATTGGATTTTTCAGTTGGCCTAATCCTTCCAGCCACACTTTGTCCTTGGCGTCCACTCAGCATCTAACAGAAATAAGTACCAGGAATCTTCCTGGTGGTAAAGTGCGGCAGGTGCTTAAGGCTGACAACCTTACCGTCATCTATGAGCCGACTGTCTAGATAATGTGGGAGCCTCAACGTCTCACAAACCTATGGACCTTCACGGCCTGTTACAGGGATAGCTTTACATGTCGCGTGGTCAGCGCAACGAATCCCCATGTCCGTTAATTTCGGTTTTCTAGACCGGAGCCGGTACTTTTCCATTCAAGTATCTACTCACGAGGCTGAGTGGACGCAGTTCCAGACCCACTACTTCTCAGAAAATCTGGTTGCGCCTGCAATCGAACCCGGACCTGTGGATCTTTAGCGAGGAATTCTGCCCACTATACCACAGAGGCGGTTTTTTTTGTGCATATAAGTATTGTTTTGTTCATGGTTTCTTTAATGATGTTAGCAGGATGGGTTGGAAGTTTATTTATATGATAATTTTCACAGTTACTTTGTACTCGTAAATTTGTCAGATATAATCTCGAAATGTCGCTCCGTTTTATATCTGTAGTTGTTAAAAATACACGTACAAACAGTATGTTACACATAAATTAGACATATTTGTCTAAATTTCAATTAATTATCATTAACCTTTATTGCGTTATAAAGATACTCGTAATATGTTTGCTCAAAAAAGAAATTTTAGTTTACTAAGACTGTACTTTGGTCATCGAAAGAAGGGATTAACAGTAGTCATTATATATATATATATATCACCTACTTCAACATTGAAAGTATTTTGCATTTTTCCACAGAGTCTGTTAGTTTGGTATGATTTCCAGATGAAACAGAAATTATTTCTGTAAGCAGCAATAAAGAATTCTTCAGTATAATTGAGATGTAGCGTTTCCTGTGAGGTAGGAACTGAATTTTTCGACACCGTTTTTAAGAAATCTCATGTTAAAAGGATTAATATTCGTATTTCACGTTTCAAAATGAAGCCTCGATGTAGGACATGTGTCTTATGCCTTCACGCGGTTGATTTTTTAATATTATGGAATGCTTTATATGATTGGTTCATTTTGGAGAGGATTCAAATTGAAGTCTGTCTAGACAAGAGAATATGGGTGGGGCTTGGATTGTTTACTGTGGTCTCAGTTTTGTGTTCCTTTTCTTATTCACGCGGATTCATGCTTGAGACTTTGACAGCCTGGCGGAGAAGCTAGACAGCAAGCTGAAAGTTTCTTAGCGCTTCACTTTGACTCTTGTAAGTGATATGTACAGTTTATCATTGGGCCATGCACGTACATGGAGTACAACCTCATCATAACAAACAACAGAAGCTTGTAATGGGGAAGTATGGTATCTTCCATGTGCTTCATCTCTGAAACTACTTAACCGATTTTGGAGAAATTTGGAATTCAGTCTGTATTAAAAACATTTAGTCGGTTTTTTATGGTTGGTTTAGTGACGATATCATTAGGTCATACTTTTATATCATCAAATGACAGTGCGTCTAAAAAGTACATCTGTTGCACCATTACTAGTTTTGTGACCCTGCTAGTTTTTTAATAATTTTATTGCAACTCCAATAAATGTAGCAGAGAATAATGTAAGCTATACAAAAATTTGGGAGGGCGGGGGTAATATGCTACAAGCCGGAAGGGTCGCGGGTTCAAGTCCCGATGAGGTCATTGAATTTTTTTTTTTTCATTTAACCTAATCCTTCCAGCCGCACTATGGCCATGTGGTCGACTCAGCCCCTAACAGAAATGAATACCAGGAATATTATTGGGGGTAAAGGTCGACCGGCGCGTAGGGCTGACAACCATGCCGCCATCTATGAGGCGATTGTCTAGATAATGTGGGAACCTCAACATCTCACAATCCTATCGGACTCCACGGCCTTTTACAGGATTACCTTTTACTTTTTTTTTTTACAAAAATCGGGAGGATCCCATTTAGAAATGTCTACTTCACGCGTCCTTCCGCTAATCTAATATTAATGCACGCGATAGTACATGAATTACAGTCACCTATTTGCTCGGTGTTGATGTCAAAGTTAGTAGGTCGACAGGTGTTTCCGTCGCTTCAAAGCAGTTCAAGATTATTTCAGCGTCCCAGAAAGACGCGGTTATGCCTCTACAGACAGCGTCCCTCTAATTATCATGTTTACAGAACTGCTGCTGTAACTTACGTTTAAAGCAGTTGCCAGCTCAAGGGAATATGCTTTGTTACAATGCAGCATACATAGGATCACGTATGTGTGTCGTGTTTCAGCATTTATCGCCGAGCAAGGTTACTCAACCTGTGACATTTCTAATTTGTATTCCGGAGGTACTCTATTCGAATCTCGACCGGTACACTTGCTATCCTAGCTGATATTTTCCGTGGGTTTCGTCGGTCCATCTAATGAAATTTCGGGATAATGCCTCAAATTGTAACACAACCATTTCCTTCCAAATCCTTATCAATTTATTATATAGCATTCGAAGCTATATAATCTGAGATATTTGTAGCGTCGTTAAATGTACCATAAAATAACTGTGAAGTAAAGTAAGTAAGTAAAGCTATTCCTGTAACAGGCCGTGGAGGCCGATAGGGTTGTGAGACGTTGATGTTCCCACATTTTCTAGTCATTCGCCTCATAGATGGCGGTAAGGTTGTCAGCCTTACGCGCCAGCCACCCATTACGCCCTAAGAATATTCCTGGTACTCATTTCTGTTAGAGGCTGAGTCGACCCCAGGGCCATAGTGCGGCTGGAAGGATTATGTAGATTAAAAAAATCCAATGACCTCATCGGGATAACTGTTCACATCAAAATCTTCTTAGAGAGGTCAACTTTTATACATGGATATTCTGGGAAACATGAGAGATCTTGTGGAAACCGTCCGCGTGATTTTTGTTAGTGAGCGAAGTGACATTTCAGAATTTATTCGCTGCAGAATGTAGTGCAGGCCACAGAGGTGTTTGTTTCTCTGAAGCCCGTGGATACATTGATTTCCCATAGGAAGCCTCGACGTCCTACATCAATAGTTATCTCACCGAACGTTGATGTCTTGAAGCTCCCAGATGCCACTTCCGAAGTTCACAGCACTGAATATACGTCCTCTGTCTCTCTGTTCTTTGTCTGTAGTGTGTCTGAAACATTTTTATGGTCGATTCATCGTTCTACAGTTACGTCATCTTTAAAAAAGTTCCTTTATTATCTTTTCAAGACATTGTGTCAAAAATATACCTACATGATATCCCATTTAACACTCAGTAACTGTCTTCAATGCCGATCACAGTGGCCGCGCGGTCTAAGGTATGAACTACTTTCCCCCGTTCGAACACTGGGGTCTTTGGTTGGAATCCCACTCGAGGCATGGATGTTTCTATACATTTATGCTGTTCTGTGCCTAGGTAACGGGCTTGCGACGGGCTGATCCCCCGTCCAAGGAGTCTTACCGACTTTCTAACATTAAGATACTGAAATGAAACGAAGCGTTTCACGGATGCCCTATGCTCCGGTGGTAGCAACAGGAATATGAATGAATGAATGAATGAATGAATGAATGAATGAATGAACGAACGAACTTTCTTCAATAAATTTGCCTACTCAGCGGAGCGTATTACGTACCCTCAGCGATGTTCGAGTTTCCGGAGCCTTTAGCGAGATGAGAACTTTAAGGTTTCTTAAAATGCGGGGAATCTTTTTAACTAATTGAGAAACTGTCAGCTTCTTAGAAGGATTCTTCTGCATAGAGATAGAAGGTTATAGTCATTATTTTTAATAGCATGATCCATTTGAAGATGATGGCATTTTTCACAGTCTACATGTGCGGTAATTCTCTGTCTGTATGCATATTTCATCTCCGAAGCAAGTGTACGCAGTTGATACCGGAGAAATTATGTATTCTGTGGGGGTTGGGGGTGCGACGCTGTCAGTATTTTGTCTCCGTCGTTCCGAACGGTAAATGATACATGAATAATGAAATGGATAAGATTTGAAACGAAGAGGTCATGGTCTAAATTGAGGTACAGCCTGGAGGTATCGAGGAAAATCACGCAGCACCTCAGTCAGAATAGCCTGTATCATAGCCGAGATTGGAACTGATAACCTCCGGAATACGAATCCAGAGCGCTATTGCCATAAGATTGTTTATTGGACGTTTACAGTGAACATTGTCTAACAATTTTAATTTTATGCCTTATCGACCCAATATAAAACCCCGATTCATATGAAGACAAATTCGAAGTTAATTATAATTTTCGGCACAGACAGTTTATCATTCAGGACGTTGGAATATGGATCGCAGTAACATCCACAACTTTATTTGAAACTTTTTATCTATAAATTTTACGGTATAGAAGAAAATTAACTCCGACCACAGTGACCGAGCCGTCCAAGGCGACCACTGTCTTCGAGCGCTCGAGCACAGGGATCAGGAACTCGAATCGACTTGAGGCATCCTTGTATGTCGGCGTTTCGTTTGTGTTGTGTTGTGTTGTGTAAGTAGAGACCCTACTATGAGCCAGTGCTCTGTTCATGGAGTCTTGGGGGCACGCGGTAGCGTAGTTGGTTCAGTTATTCTGCTACAAACCTGAAGGTCGCGTGTTTGATTACCTATGAGGGCTTTCGATTTTTCAATTTACCTAATCCTCCCAGGCGCAGTATGGCCCTGGGGTCGACTCAGCCTCTAACAGAAATGAGTACCAGTGATCTTCCTGGGGGCTAAAGAGTGTTCTGTGCGTAAGGTTGACATCCCTACGGCCATCTGTGCGTCGACTGACTAGAAAATTGCAACCCTATGTCCCTCCATGGCCTGTTACAGGGTAGCTTTACATTTTTTACTTTTTACGTGTTGTCTTCCCCTTCATAAGATACACTACCCCTGCCTGAAATCGATTCCAGATTCCTCGGTTCACCCGTAGCCTCATCTATATACCGGGTGAGTTGACGTGGCTCCTACCCCGCTATAAAGCGTGCCTCTTCATAACCTACTCTTTGGGAAGGACTGTGCATGACCGTGTAGATAATGTACACTTGTGGTGAGATTGAGAACAGTGTAGCCCGACAAATTTGAAAAGATCAGATAAGAAATTAACGTAATTCAGTGGTCCAGTTTCATACGATACATACTGTACCTGTTTTCTTCGTTGCGTTCTCGAAGCATCCGAACCTATCTCCATTTCTAAAGAGTGGCTCAACGTTTTGCCTTGATTATCAAAGTCGTACTTAATATGAGAAACAAGGCCGGTCCATAGCTTAAGCGTTTAGTCGCTGGCTTCCCACCGCGGCAGCCCGGGTTCGATCCCGGGTCTGGTGAAGTGGGATTTGTGGTGGACAAAGTGGCGCTGGGCGGGTTCTCTCCGAGTACTTCGGTTTCCCCTACCACTCTTTATTCCACCAAATTCTCCATCATCATAATCACCCGGGGCAGGTACAATAGGACAATCAGTGGCCGCCGTGCCGAGTGGATCCAGTTGGACTCCACCCCCCACTAAGCGAATTAAAAGAAAACGTTACTTTACGTAATGCGGTTTAACATTTGCAGCGTATAATTATTTTAAGTTGTTCGTGTTCATTTTTATCACTGTTTCCGTGTTTTGGTTTTCCGTGTATATCTCAGTATTAGCTGTATCAGCAATAGCAGATACCTATTTCAGTTTTAGCTCCATTATCATCTATGGTGAGATGAAAGATACTTTTTTAAATAAGCGTATAATTATGCATTGTTTATGTATTTACTGCACAGTCCCTGTTTTAACTCTTGCTTGTTGCAGTTTTAATAAACCTTTTTGTAAAATGTTGTAAATATTTTATTATGGCGAATGTCCAGAAAATGCTGCTGGAGGCGATACACAGAGGCCTCTCCGTCATTCTATATACATTGCGCGCGCACTGTGTCTGTCCAACAGGTATGTATTGTTTCTGCTTCAATGCAATACACAGCGAATGCCAGAAAGTCCATAATTATACCGAGTATCGCCAGACACTCCCTCCTGTTCTCTCATCTGTGTTTCAGACGTTCTGTTCTACACATGTGTTGAAGGTATTATTTGTGGAATATTCTTATTCTGCTCCCAAAAATTAAGAATTACCTCTGATTTCGGAGTCGGGAACTTTTTTCCCTTAAATTACAATTCGCTTAATGGGGGGGGGGAGTCCAATTGGATCCACTCGGCACGGCGGCCACTAATTGGCCTTTTGTAGCCTGCCCCGGGTGATTATGATGATGGAGAATTTGATGGAATGAAGATTGGCAGAGGAAACCGAAGTACTCGAAGAAAACCCGCCCCAGCGCCACTTTTTGCACCACAAATCCCACTAAACCAGATCCGGAATCGAACCCGGGCCGCCCCGGTGGGAAGCCAGCGACTAACCGCTTGAGCCATGCAACAGCTAACCTTCTCAGAAATAATATTCTTTGTAGTCACGACTGAGAGAATTTGATCCATTGTGTAATGCGGAAATCGAGCTACAATGCATTTTGAAGACTACGCGTACTTTTCACGAAGTTTTAACTAAATTTGAAAATGTTTGCAACTTTCTGCATCTTCTTTTTCTATTCCTTTTGCTCCCACTTCGAACATAGGGCAACCATGAAACGCTTCATTTCACTTCAGCTTCTTAATCTAAGACAGTCGGTAGGACTCCTTGGACGGGGATCAGTCGTCTCAAGGCCGCTACCTAACACAAAAAGACATCCATGCCTTGAGTGACATTCGAACTCAAGATCCAAGCGTTCGAGCTGGTGAAGACATTTTCCAATATTAATTGTCACAAAGAATGTCATGTCCTCATATTAAATTAGCTCTGAATTAGTCGGAATAGCTCACGGGGCAGTGCCTCTGCTGTTAATGGTAGGGAATTGCCGGTCACGATAGCCGAGCGGTCTAAGTCATGTACTGTCTTCGCTCCCTCTGAAGCCGAAATGATGGGTTCGAATCCCATATAAGGCATGGATGTTTGGTGTGTGTATGCTTTTATTGTGTGTTTTGTGCTGTCTTGTGTTTATGTAGAGGTCTTGCGACGAGCTGATCACCCGTCCAGGGAGTCCTACCGTCAGTAAAATGATCAGGAAACTGAGGAATTAGCCCTGTGCTCCGAAGGGGGAGCAAGAAGAGGAAAAGTGGTAGGGAATTAGGGAATACAGCGGTGTCGTGGCTTGTAGACGCGTCAGGATCAAACGATATTATATTAAAATGCGGAAATTGTTCAGAAGTTACTGCTTTTCAGAACGGTACTATTTCTGTTTATCGATACAGCAGTCCCTCCGAAGAAAAGCATAATGCAAGAATCGAGATAAGCCAAAAATTCTGAAACTGTGGCTTTAAATATAGTAGCGTTGTGGCTCATGTAAAAGAAATACAACTGGGAAGGGTTTTTTTTATCGTTAGGGCGGTTAAAACCTTCCCTGCTTGTACCATCAATCATTCGTCGTGGTTCTTCCCCGCTCATTTAATACAGAGATACATCAATAACTTCCACTGCCATTACGTAATGTCTGTAAATGCACAAATGTCTTTTGTAAGGAAAGCAAAGTGTCGACGGAGTAACAGCGCGTTGGTTGGTTGGAAGGTAACTGGTTCGAATCTGAGACGGGACATAAGCATATCCCGTTTTAGTTCGTTACCTTTTTTTTTCCTTGGCACTACAGCCCCAGTGGGCGTAGGCCTACCTCCATGAACTCCGTTCACTTCGGTTTACTAGATCTTACACGTACGGTAGGACTCCTTGGGCGGGTGATCAGCTCGTCGCCAGGCCTCTACCTGTAGACAAACACAGAAGAACGCACACAAATATCCATGCCCTGAGTGGGATTCGAAACCCACGATCCCGGCTTCCGAGCGAGCGAAGACAGTGCATGCCTTAGACCGCTCGGCTACCGTGACCGGCAGTGTATAAGAATAATATATAAGAATTCAGTTCGTACCTCACAGGAAAAAGATTCGAACCCACGATCCCGGCTTCCGAGGGAGCGAAGACGGTGCATGCCTTAGACCACTCGGCTACCGTGACCGGCTAAGTTCGTTCCTTAGTCCCTCCAAATAAGTGTCTTGATATTACCCCAAGTTAGGGCACAACCACTTCCATCAAAATCCATCGAATTCATTATTCACTGATCTATTATTTGACGGTATATCCATCTATTTGTGGTTTTAGAGCCCTTGTGGACCTTGGCCGTTTTTCGGGTTCTTAATCTATACACAGTCGGTAGGACTCCTTCGACGGGGGATCAGCCCGTGAAGGCTGCTACTTTTACACAGAACAACACAAACAGAGTAAACACACACAGACATTTATTCCTCGAGTGGAATTCGAACCCACGATTCTAGTGTTCCAGCGGGGGAAGACGGTTCATGCCTTAGATCGCGCGGTCAATATGATAGGCTTCGACTCCATATAGTGTGAGCTACTGATAGCGTCGTTAAATAAGCCACAAAATATCACTTGGTTCCTATCTACCGAACTACTTGCGAGTACATCCCAGGGGGAGCAATGCTGAAATGTGTGGATACAGATCCTTGAAGCAAATTTGTAAATTCCAAATTAACATGGTATATATACTAACCTCTATAAGGCGTGATGACAGGTTGATAAATGAATATGGAGCCGGATGGTGCAATGAGAATTGGCAGGGGAAACCGAAGTACTCGAAGAAGTACCAGTTGTCAACCACAAACCCCACATTACCTGACCTGGGATAGAACCCGGGGTGCCGTGGTGTATTTATTTACTTTTTTGTCTGGGAACGGTTCATACTTGCTGATCACATTGGCCGCGCCGTCTAAAGCTTGAACCATCTTCGTCCGTTCCAACACTGGGGTCGTGGGTTCGAATGGTATGTGTATGCGTTTATGTTGTCCTGTGTTTAAGTAGAGGTCTTCCGACTGGCTGATCCCCCGTCTATGGCCTCCTACCGACTGTGTATACATTATGAAACTGAAAAAATGACAAGACGCAACAAAGGGCTGTAGAGCCGTAATAGAATAGAAGGAATGATTTGAGTTTCGTGCGGAAGCGCCTTATATGCTTATACATTAGACACATGTGCATCGGTTACAAGATAAAAATGTAACGCTGTTATTCCTAATGTAATTTGATCTTATTAACAATAGTAAGCTACCAAATGAAGTATGAAGCCCTGTTAAACAGAATAAAGGGTTAATTGAATCGTTATTATAGAGGCAACAAACATGGCGAAGGTGCGAAACATTGAGGTTATAAATGACAACTGCTGTTACTGTCTACTGAATGGAACGTAGCCATAGTGACTAATAATAAAGAAAAGTTGAATAATTACTGTCTTATCTAATACACTTTATAGTGGTAAGGTTTACTTGCTTCAGGCCAAAGTTCCCAGGAAATTGAACATTTCAGTTCTCATCACATTATGGGATGATTCATAACTGCCAGGATCCGATGCCACGTGTCCTGTATAACTGATTTCTGGATGCCTTGGTGTGGTCCAACACCCAGTTCGATCCTCCTATGTAGGGTTCATCTACTATTATTAGTTACGTATTCTTACCACCTAGTGAGGGGCACGCGGTAACATATTTGGTTGAGGCACTATGCTACAAGCCGGAAGGTCGCGGGTTCGAATCCCAATTGGTAGATTTGTTTCAATCGACCTAGTCCTTCCAGCTGCACTACGACCCTGGGGTCGACTCAGCCTCTAACAGAAATGTGTACCAGAAATCTTCCTGGGTGTAAAGGGTGGTCGGCGCCATCTATGATCAGATTGTCTAGAAAGTGTGGGAGCCTCGACGTCCCAGATGCCTATGGGCCTCCATGGCCTGTTACAGGATAGCTTAGCTTAGGTACCTCTTAGTGAGAACATTGATTTGTGTTAGTGGAATTGTCCTTATCTGAACGTTATAAATTTCCTTGTCTTTTCCCTTGTTTGTTTGTGTATGTCTCACCTTTTTTTATTCGTGCTTTTTGTATAACCTGCATTTTCACTCTTAAATCAACATGTAAATAACTAAGGATATAAACTGACCCGAATTTTTATTATTATTATGTCTTGGAAATAGACCTATAGTATCCGTGATATGTTCCGGATTCATCTAACCCAGGGTGTGGACCATCGACAGGCTTTTTTGTGAACACGACAATGAACACCCGAGTCTGGTAAAAGGTTGGGATTTTGACTAGCTAAGCGAGTAGTAGAATCTCGAGAACGTCTCTTTTTGTCGAGTTTCGTGTTCTCTTGAAAGATGGAGGAATTCTTCCAGGTGTTGGATATCCTGTTCTAACCAATTTATTCTACATTCTGTTTTTAATTTTTGGAATATAATTGGTAGGATAGGGAAACTGTATCTGCAACAAGTAATCCATTTAAAATCGCAAAAGCGAAGAGCTGCATGGAATTGAATCCACGGATGAGGAATTTCTACTTCAGTTTGAAAATAAAATATGATGTTCTATCCTGACAGTTAATTTACTTTAATGAAATCGGAATGAGTTGAAGAAGAACAGAGTTCAGCTCCTTGTCGCGTTTTCTGAAGAATCCCTTTGCTTGATGGTAAACGTGAGTAATTGTGCAGCGCGTGTCAGGGCACTCCAGGGGCTGATACCCTCCCTTGTCTTACATTAAACGCTACCATAGTTTACAAACCTTACAATTACCGGCGCGTGTCAGCAAGTTTTTTGCAGAACAGCTAGGTCTATCTGCGACATAAGTTTCTTGGTTCGAACATTGTCCAAGCCCCCGACTTCCAGACCGAGGATGTGATAATGTGCTGCCTGATTATGGCCTAGGCATACCTCAAAGGGCGGTGATAGATGAGTGTGAAACAGTTTTAGAACAATGATTACCCTTCCAAGCACCGGGTCACAGATCAAAACCCCGACTTCCAGACCGAGGATATGATAATGTGCTGCCTGATTAGGGCAGTCGAACATCTAAGGGGGACTGTGATAAATCAGTAGGGAACAATGGTAGGATAGTAATTAGCACGAGAAAGTTCCTTCCTTCCTCAATTTCACACGAAGTTACCCGGGATTGAACCCGGCTCTCAAACGTGAGAAGACACCGTCTAGCTGCTTGAGCTGTGGATGGATAAGGCATTAATGACAGGCTTTCACTTGTTGACCGGCGGAAATTAAGACGTGGTTTGTAAGCGGTTCACGGACCCTAGTTTAGAAAACATTCGTGTGGTGCATCAATTTAACCTCGTAACCCCTGTGGTCTTTCTGACACAATGTCACGACAACCCAAAGGATGATATTTCGAAACTGCTGTGCGACCCTTGATCCTCGTCACCTGTCAACAAGCTAGAAAATGGGAAAATGGACGTCTGTCAGGAGAAAGACTGAGCACACAATAAACAAGGTTAGAAAGTTAACGCAACAGAAACATAGGACCCTTTTTGTTTTCCCGTCTTGAAACTTTAGATTTCCATGGGGAACTCGTCGCCAACCCTGCAAGTAAGAGATTATAATCAAATATTGAGACCTGCCGGGTAGAGAAAGGCGAAAGGAAGATTTGGTGGACCCCACTCTCCACTCCCCATTCGGTTTTCAGTAGAATCGCGCTCAATGTTTGTAGTCTAGTGGTCAGAGTTCTTGGCTACAGATCCAGAGGTCCGGGTTCGATTCCCGGCGCTACCAGATTATCTGAGAAGTAGTGGGTCCGGAACGGGGTCCACTCAGCCTCGTGAGGATAATTGAGGAGCTGTTTCAAGGAAATGGCGGCTCCGATTTAGAAAACCGAAATTAACTACCATGGGGATTCGTTGCGCTGACCATGCGACATCCTTTATTCGCTAAATTTGGCACTAACTTCACCGACAAGCGGCGGTCGCTCGGGATACTTCGCTTGCGGACTACAGGCCAAGGAGTTTTTTTTTCATATGACGACACATTGCAATTGTATCTGTGTAGCGCGCTGCAAACGGTACATGAGCTACGATTACAGGACATGGCACTGAGCCGAACTGATCCCGTAAATAATTACTACCTTTAATGTGTCCAGTGCTTTATGTGAACTTCATGAATTTAGACTTTGGTTCCCCGGGTTATGAAGGGAAGGGGCACGTGGTAGCGTAGTTGGTTGAAGCACTGTGTTGCAAACCGGAAGGTCGAGGTTTCGATTCCCGATGAGGTCACTGGATTTTTCAATTAGCCTACTATTTCCAGCCGCACTCTGGCCTTGGGGTCGACTCAGCCTCTAGTAAAAATGAGTACCAGGAATTTTCATGTGGTTAAAGGGCGGCCGGTGCGTAAGGCTGACCTCACGCCATCAGTGAGCCGATTTTCTACAAAATATGGGAGGTCTCGCAACCCTATGGGCCTCCACGGCCTGTTACAGGGATAGCTTTACTTTCTTACATTGTGAACTGGAAACTATCGCCTTACGAATTATTTTCAGTCGTAATATTGTTTTCAGTGGGGCTCTTTACCTTGCTAAGTCCTTGTTAGCATGTTACACTTGTCGACGCGTACGTGTCTGTGTAACCCTTAATTCTGCAATTGTCTAAGGTCTTGACCTCCTTTACAACAGACGCTCATTCCCCATATCGTCACTTCCGGCAGCGGGAAGTCATTTCCTGCATCTTCCAGTTACTGCATCCTGAAGCTTCACACTTACTCTGACTCTGACTCTGACTTACTTTGAAAAGAGTTCATAAGCACTCCCATTTGAGCCATTGCAGATTTTAATGTTGCAGTAAAGACAAGATATTAATATTTGTAACTTATAATCAATTTGTTTTGTGCCAAAACGTAAAGAACTCTTCCCCCCCCCGGCACTACAGCCCCAGTGGGCCTAGGCCTACCTCCATGAACTTCTCCGTTCACTTCGGTTTTTCTAGATCTTAGACATACGGTAGGACTCCTGGGGCGAGTGATCAGCTCGTCGCAAGGCCTCTACCTGTACACAAACACAGGAAAACGCACACAAACATTCATGCCCTGAGTGGGATTCGAACCCACGATCCCGGCTTCCGAGCGAGCGAAGACAGTACATGCCTTAGACCGCTCGGCTACCGTGACCGGCAAAGAACTCTCTTACACATCCGATATTTGGTCTTGCTTGAATTTTCTTTATGGACCTCAAAACAATCTTTTAGAGAGAGGATTCCAGCCACATGGCTATTTTTCTCTATCGCCATGCAGTCATGCGATAGATCTACTTGTAGTTCTCCACCACAAAATGAAATTGTATTCTCCATCTCTTTTCTTGTCTCTTTTCTTTGAGTTACGTTCCATCGACCTCCTTTGAATTTGAAGCGAGACAGCCCTTTGACATGTCGGAATGGGATCTGCTGACAGCCCTTATATTAATTCCCTTATGACGTCTTTATTTCCTATGACCACTTGTGTAACTTTATCGCAGAAATTTGAACTTTTCGGTCATGAACCTGCCGCATTATGAACGCCAAAGACGTATGAGAATTATAATTAAATATTTATCCGTTCCTGCTGTAGGCTTTCCTTGCCTTGTTTCTGTCCGGTATAGAATGGGAACTTTAGGTCATTGTTCCTCGTTTGATCATGCAGTCCAGTGGACACCAAGCAAGTTGCTTTAAAGGGTAACCTTTCCTTACGTGTGTGAGACGACTGGTTCGAACTTCGACCGAAACAAAGATTATTTTGACTGAAGTTTTCGTGATATTCCTCAGTCCTCCAGGCGGTTGCCGGTGCAGTGCCTCAAATAGACCAAGAACACTTCCTTTCACATCCTTTACAATTCACTGTTCATTGACCTATGTAATCTGAGCTATTCATAAACTTGGGAAAAAATCATTGGCTTTAGTCCGCAAGCGAACTATACCGACCGAGCGACCGCCGCAGGTCAGCGAAGTTAGTGTCAACTTTAGCGGATAGATGGTGTCGCGTGGTCAGCGTAACGAATCCCCACGGCCGTTAATCTCGGTTTTCTAGACCGGTGCCGCTAATTTCCCATTAAATTACGTCCTCAATTATCCTCACGAGGATGAGTGAATCCCGTTCCAGACCCACTACTTCTCAGAAAATATGGTAGCGCCGGGAATCGAACCCGGAACCTCTGGATCTGTAGCCAGGAGCTCTGACCACTAGACCACAGACGCGAGCGTCCTTAAATAAACCACAAGTAAATAAACAAATAAGAAAGCATACGACACAACTAGATGTACCTTCAGTTATGCTTCCCATATTTATTTTTTATTGATCCGTTACTACTGTAAACCGTTTCAGGAGTCTGTATTAAGAGGTTCCATTGTCTCGGCTTCTTTTTATTACAGATTATAGAGAATTAAAGAGTATGAAGTTCGGATGGCCTGTAATGGCATAACGTTCATGCCCGAATTTGTGAACACAGGCCAATTGCTTCAAATATTAAAAGAAAATGTAGCTGTAAATGTATGTCCTTTCTATGACTGCTAATTCCAGTGAATTTGACTGACTGACTAAAAACTGCAAACATGTTTGCCATAAAATATATCACATAAATGCGCGTTGTGGACAGAATGAAGAGTTTTAGGACGTTAAAGCAAGTGATGCGTGTAAAACCATTGGGCGTTATAGGGTCCATGACTAATAATAACGTGTTTTGAATTGGATGATTGAATTTATTGCTTCTTCTACAATCTGTCGTGATCACAATCAATTACAATAATACACAGCCAATCTTCAGCCGAACCCTTCTTCCTTGACTGCCGAGGACTCGCTCCATTCTCGTTCTCTTTCTACTTCTGGTTGTGTTCTTAGTTACTTTAGGACTGGACTACTTATATAGTCTCGAGGCGGACATATAGAAAACATATCCGTTGCCCAGCAATGAATATATGTTAACCACATATAGAACACCTCTTCCTCTATTGTTGTATTTACGGCACGTTGTATATCAACGGAAGTTATCTAGTTGTTGCCGCGGTAACGTGTTTACCGAGTCATTACCCAGAAATGGATCTGGCGCGTACCGCTATAATTTTCTATTGTTGCGTGTGCGTATTTCGAGCGTTGCCTAGAAATGTGTCTGCATGTCACAGTATCTTTATAAAAGTGTTGCAGAGAGTTTGGAATTGGTAATGTCTGATTGTCACCCCCCCCCCACCACCAGCTGTCACTTTGTGATTACTGTCTCATTATTGCCAGTCGACAGCAGGGCATGCGATGCGTAGAATTGTGCATTGTAGTCACCGAAATACGAAGCATATATTACATTAGTTTCTAACTATCTGGAGCGTTTCCTTTACAGAGATGTCACAAAAACCCTTCCTTTCTGGAATGCGTATAACCTCTCCCTAACTTGTGTCGAGTTTCTGCTTAATTCTGTGTTTCAGTGGCGCCTTACAGCAGTCTATGAGAAGCTCCTGTCTCCAGTGCTACAAACAAGTCACCTAATTTGATTTTCAGGTCCTTGAGTGGGCCCTATACTTTACAGAACCATATCCATGAAATTCATTGTCTTATTTTAGTATATGCAAATTGCTTTACGTACCAAGAGCTGAGTAATAAACACACTTGAGCTTGAGGTCTTACGTACCTTTTTATGACAAATAGTCTACAGGCCTATCCCTTCTTTCCACTGTTCTGCTTTATTTAAAGGAACTCTCATCTTGAAGAATACTGTCGTCTGACGTGTGACACCATGTAGTCTGGTAGAAATGTACCGACGTTTCAGAGGAACATAATGTCTCCCTCTTTAAGATAGAGGAATATGGGAGGTAACTGGCAAAATACGTAATCAGTAAGCATAGTGATTGCTGACTTGCTTCACTTGCAAGCTTCACTTGCTCTTTGACCCTGAAACATAGGCAACGTTTTCATCATAAAATTTTGCAGTTTTAACCAGACTACAAGGCGCCACATCAAGGGAGGTGGTATTTTTCATAGTCACCACATTGGGAGCCTCAAATCCAAGAAAGTGCTTTCAGAGACTACAGTACAAGCGAGAGAGAGACATGAACATTCTTAGAACAGCTGAAAGTTGAAAACGTACCGAATGAGACAGAAGGCTATCAAGAAGAGTAGACGAAGCACGTGATCTGAATAGATACCGGAAATGTCTTCTATAGGATATGTGCTCGCCAAGTGGCTAGACAGGGCAGGGTTTCGAAGGAAGGGTCACGTTTTGAATCCCATAGGTTGTAGCCCGACGAGAATTTATCAAGAAGGACAAAAATAAAAATAAGAGATATAGTTCAGGCTTGTGACACTATGAAAAAACTAAAAGTAGGAATATCCGAAGGATTAAAAAATACGAAAACTAGGCGTAGCTGGAAGGATCCTATATCTACGAGGATCAGATACATCCAGTCCACATCTTAGCGCCTACAGGTAGTTCTTTAATTTCCGTTCCGATGTTGAAGCATACTTCGTTCTAGGTCGTGCTGCTCTGTAGTTTGTTCACAAAACTACACGGCGTCACAGCCCCCCCCCCAAAGAAAAACTTTAATCTTCACAGTCACTGCCATGAGAACCCAAATTAGCACATCCTATTATCATTCTCCCGTCTTTGTTCAGTTATTTTCGTTTCAGTTTTCTTAATTTAAAATTGTGTATGATTTTTTCATCTCTCCGTGCATGCTACATGCCCAGTCATCTGATCCTGCTTTGTTTCGGTTTTTTTTTCACGACTCGTAGAATGGCGGGATGATTCGTAGAGTAAATAGCTAATTGGAAATGTTTTAGAAGGAAATGGTCGTGGAGAAAACCGTCAGCTATCCTGGTATTTTCATGGAAGGACTGAAGAGAACCGCGAAAACTTCCAGTGAATATTGCCGGTGTCCAGGCCGGACCTGGCACCTCCCAGGTGCGAGTCTACAAGCTTACTGCCTCACCATCGCTCCTGGCTCATCCTTCTTGATTCAGTCTCATAAATGCTCAGTCATTACTTCTCAAGGCTAAGGATCAGTAGGATGTTCTGCTTTCCATCCTGCTGTTTTGTCTTCGGTATTATTCCAAAATATTCTGAATTTTTTAATGGGTAGGAGCACACGTATATGTCAGTACCTAGGAGCCAGGGTAGCATACTCGGTACAGCGACTGGCTACGGGTTAGAAGACTGCGGAGCCGGAGTTCGAGTCTTGGGAGGGTCAAGAATTTTTTCTTCTTCACGTCATCGAGAACGACTCTGGGGTCCTTCCAGCCTCCTGTCCCGTGGGTAATGCAACAGGGGCATGAAGCTGACCACTCACTTCCGGCTAATGCCAAGGCAAAAAGATGGAGCTATACATCCACTCCCCCATATGCCTTCATGGCATAGTGCTTAATTCGTTGAGCACAGGGACAACATTACCTATATGTGAGTACCTAAGGACCGGGATATCTCAGTCGGTATAGCGACGGGCTGTTGGCTGTAATCGAGGTTCGATTCCCGGTCTGAATAGGAGATTTATCTGTTCTCCACGTCGTCCAGATCTGCTCTGTAGCCCACCCAGCCTCGTCTCCAATGGATACCGGATACTTTTTCCCCTTGCGGACAGCGGACTGGACGTGATGTTTAGAACTCTCCTGGCGCTAGTGTTGAAGTAAAAAACACATGGAGATATGCTTCCACCCCCCACCCCCCATACGTCTTCGTGGCGTGGTTTTTAATTGATTAACCATGTGAATAAATATACCTTTCAGTACCTATATACAACGTGCTTATATTCAGCGCGTGCTCTTCTGAGTCATGACACCTCGTGATCGTGTTAGTGGATACCGACGTTTAGGAGGAAGCCTCCATGAGTCATTGCACCGGATTGCGTTTATTCCTCACTCCACCCCTCACGTGAATCTGAGTGACCTTCATCCTTGTATCCTGCATAATGGCTTGTCGCGGTCTTCACTTTAATCACTTCAATCTTGAAGATGTAGGACCCATATTCCTTCGAAACGTCTGTATCCACCTACAGTACTGCATCGCGTCACAACCTGAATGCCAACACATGTGAAAACCTCAGTACTTATACATTTTCGCATTCTCCATTAATGCACATTCAAATGCTCACATTTTCTATTGCAAGCTACAGAATAGCGTGGCAAGACTGCAGGATGATACCATAAACGTCTCTGTAACTCTAAACTTGTCGTTGTGCGGGACTGTCATCTTATTTTGGGAACTGTTTCTATGTTTTTTGTTGTCATCCACCAACTTCTGGCTGTTCTCGTTTCTTTTAGGAACAGACTTTATCCTACGTACTTCTCGAGGTCTGTTTCCTCTTGTTTTCTTAGTTGTCACGTCGTCTTCTCTTTGTTGTAAGGAAAAGGATTCGTAAGAAAAGAGTGGAGAAGCAATTCCCAGGTGGTCACAGGAGTCCAGAACGAATCCAGTTTCCATCTGATCTTCTTTGTTGCTATTTTCAGTAACATCCGCTCATAACCGACTCGCAGCTTCCTTCTAGCATCCCTTAGATTCTCCCCACTCCCTCGTGTCTCCTTTCTACCCTTCTTCGTCTCCTGCCGAAAGACAAAACTAACACTGTCATTTTCAGTTTCTTTGTTTCCCTCACGGTAATATACACATGGTGAGACTCCAAATTTGCTTTCTGTTATTTTAAAAGCTTTTCTACATTTTCTTCTTCTTTTGTTGTTTCTATTCTCTCCGACTACTTCTCTGTGAAATTGTGGAGGGGCAAAAAGGCTGTTAGGGCATCTAGCTCCAGAGGCAATACCGAGCTCTCAAAAGTAAGTCTTCTCCACATAAAGAAACCGTGTAACAGGCAGAACAAAAGACACAGACTTCGGGAAGATTACGATGTGGTTAGCTGTATACAAACGTTATGGTGTACAGAACATCATGGTAAGTTGGTTAGCACCGCTGCTTAGTACTTGTGTGAGTTCCCTGGTTCGGTTTTCGAACCTCAGTTCGTCTACCGTGACATGATTCTCGTTACTTTCCTGTCTGCATACAAGTGTTGAGTTCCTAGCGTACAATATTATATTTAAAGCATCCTGTTACACTCTTTACGATATATGATATAAATTCCGTCCTAAGCGCAACAATTTATTGTAGGTCTTTCGTCTTCCTTTCGTCTACACTACATGTTTCGGCCGCAAACGGCCATCATCAGGTGTATACACTCACGGAGCTGTTACACTTCACCCAGTTTAAAATTTAAAAACACACAGGTCTTCCGAATTGGCTGACAGGATCTACTTTTTTAAAATTTAAAATTTTGAAAAAAAAAAAATTTAAAGGAATTTTCTAAAATTGGAACTGAAGATAAAAAAGGTGCCAGTTCATGAATGTCAAAATTGACGTGTGTGGGTGACAAAGATGATGTACGAATCAGACAAACATCAGCGAACTAGATCCTGTTAACCAATTGGGAAGACTTGTGTGTTTTTAAATTTTAAACTGGCTGAAGTGTAACAGCTCCGTGAGCGTATACACCTGATGATGGCCGTTTGCGGCCGAAAGATGTAGTGTAGAAGAAAGCAAAACGAAAGACCTACAATAAATTGTTGCCTTAAGACGGAATTTATATCATATATGGTAGCCTACCTTAAAGTAAATCACGGCTCCATCCTTCCTCACCATTTTAACGAAAAAAGAACTGTTTTCTGAGTAGTGCGGTGGGTTTTTACTGACGTTTCAGATGAACGTGCTGCCCCCATGATCGTGGTGGTTGAGTCCTATTATGAAGGTGGATGAAACCGCGTTCCTCCAAAACGTCTCTAAATGCGTTACGGCCCAGAAGACGGCAGTCTTCAGGAGAACCTCACATCTCTTAACGTTCTAATCTACCAGTCACACTCACGCTGCCGTTCCATAACAGCAATGGCACGCATTTGGAACCAAGCTAGAAGCAGTAGAATTCTTCATAAGCATGAAAATCGCTTCAGTTTATCAAGGAAACCCTACCATTTATGGAATCCGAGGGCTCATTACCGTGTCCTCAATGTCCTGCCTATCCTGAAGTAGATGAATTAATTGTCGTATATGTGTTAATGGACCGCCTCTGTGGTCTAGTGGTCAGAGTTCCTGGCTACAGAGGTCCCCGGTTCGATTCCCGGCGCTACCAAATTTTCTGAGAATTTGTGGGTCTGGAACGGTGTCCCCTCAGCCTCGTGAGGATAATTGAGGAGGTATTTCAAGGAAATAGCGGCTCCGGTCTAGAAAACCGAAATTATCGGCCGTGGGGATTCGTTGCCCTGACCACGCGACACCCATTATCCGCAGAAGTTGGCACTAATTTCGCCGAAAAGCGGCGATCGCTCGGTCGGTATAGTTCGCTTGCAGACTAAAACCACGGAGTGTTTTTATATGTGTTGATCACAGGATGGAAGCTTTCTGTGGTTGTTATTGCTTCTCTAAAGTAAGTGAAAGTAAAGCTATCCCTGCAACAGGCCGTGGAGGCTCATAGGGTTGTGAGATGTTGAGGTTCCATCATTTTCTAGACAGTCGGCTCAAAAATGGCGGCAAGGTTGTCAGCCTTACGCGTCGGCCGCCCTTTACTCCCAAGAATATTTAAAGAATAGTCCTGATACTCATTTCTGTTAGAGGCTGAGTCGACCCGAGGACCATAGTGCTGCTGCAAGGATTAGATAAATTGAAAAAATCCACCTCATCGGTATTCGATCCCCCAACCTTCCGGCTTATAGCATAGTGCCTCAACCAACTATGCTACCGTGTGCCCCCTATTGCATCTGTAAGCTTTGTAGTTAGCAGCAGAGGATTTGTCCCATAGATGGATCCCAAAATAAGTTAATTCTGTCCCACGTCCTTCTCTGGGACTCGACAGTTTCTATGTTCCTAAATCCAGTATTTGTCCCACGAAACATAACGTCTGCATTTAGACTTCCACCCTTAACTTGAACAGTAAGACATTGTCTTCTGCAGGAAATTACACATTCCTCTGTCTCTCTAAGTAATTCACTACAGTTAGAAGTGGCTTGAGTGTTACTAAGGGCCCATTCACTTCCTCGGTGTTACAAGTGATTCAAGAAACTTGTGATTGTTTTCATGTTGGATTGTTCTGGAACTGGAGTATAAGGAAATGTTTTCGGGACGCAGTGTCATAAGGAGTTCGGAAAACAATCGAAGCGATAGTTCTTAATCTCTGTGAAACTTTCAGATGGGAGATGAACACGGGGGCGCACTTGCTGTGTCTGAACATTTGCTTCGTAGCGGCGCGCCGGAAGTACGTAGTGTATATTCCCGTATGTCCCAGCACTCCAAGGGATGTGTTGTTGTGCAGTTGTGCTTACGTAATACTGGTTATTTTGCCTCATGTTTCGTTATGCATTCATTTACGTACATGCATGTAGTGTATGAATTTAAACATACCGTTCACTTCGGATTGAAGGGGCGAATTGCTGTAAGTATAAGGCTGTATATTCGTATTCGAGAGGTGTTGAGTTCGAATCTCAGCCGCATAGAGGCTCTCGTGATTTTGAGTTTCATCACAGTTTTCTTTAGCCCCTCCCAGGAAGCTGCTGGCATAATGTTTGAGGTTAAGACGACCGTTTCCTTCTAAATCCTTTCCGAATCATCATTCATCCACCACTGGACGATGTATATCTTGAGATACCGAGAGCTTTGTAAAATATCCGGCATTGTTTTGTGTTTCCGTCTCCTGTCCGAAAACGTAAATTTTCCCTGTGCTTAATCAATTAAGCACTACGTCATGAAGGCGTATGGGAGAGTGGTTGTATAGATCCACATTTTCTTGACCTCGGCATTAGTTGGAAGTGCGTTGTCACTTTCACGCCCCGTCCGCTTTATCTCCGGTACCCATGGAATAGAAGGCTGGCTGATGCCCAGAACAGGTCTGTTCGACGTGGAGAAGAGAAAATTCTTGACTATACTGGGACTCGAACTCCGACCCTTCAGTTGTCCAGCCCGTAGTCAGTCGCTATACCGACTGAGCTATCCCGGCTCCCCATTTGAAAAGTTGGAAAGGTAAATTTTACTCTATGACTAATTAAACGTCACGCGGTTAAGACGTATAGGGGAGTGGAGATATAGTTCCACATATTCTTAACCTTGATTATAGATGAAGCTGGCGGTCACTTTCACACCCCGACCGTTTGACCACCCGAGCTCCAGGTATTTCTTGTAAAGGAGACAGGGTGGGCCTCAGACCCAGTCTACAAACGGGGAAAAACACAAAAATCCCTACCTTTTCATTGAATTGAAATTTGTGGAGATTGAAATGTACAGAAATCTCCGATTTACCTGTTTTATATGGTTGTGGAGCTTGACCTCTCGATGTATGAACATAAACTGTGGGCTTTTGGGAGCAGGGTGCTGAGACGTGTATCTGAACGGAACAGAAAGGAACGTCGCAAAAAATTGCACAGTGCTTCATAATTTGTGTTCCTCACCAAATTGTTATTACAGTGTCCAAGTAAAACCGCTCAATGCGAATTCTACACAGTGCTCAAAATATCGCTCCTGTAAAGTATAACACGCCCAAGGCTACAGAAAATATATGATTTATAACTTCTGGCTTCAACAGTGAAGCGATTATGTGACGAGTACTATGCCAGCCATCCACAGTGTATTCATGACCGGATATATCTTTCAACATTGAAGCTTTCCCAGTTTTGTAAAGCCGACTTCCTGATGTTCAGCCCTGTCAGATTTTAATTATCTCTTCATTTTCTATAATATTAAAACACCGGAGTTCCAAGAAAATAAAACTAGGCCTGCTTGTTCCCTCAGTTGTTTATTACTGAAGAGTCAAGTTTTTCTTTCACCACTTCAGTTGTTTTAATGAATAATATAAAATATATAGAATATAATATTTTCATTCAGTAGCCTTCCAGAATAAGTCTGAAAGTAGTTTGGGGAGTTCATTTTGAATAGGGAAAAATTCCATGTGGTTGTATTCACTGAAAAATGAATTTGGTTGAAATATTAATTTCAGCCTTTTTGCTCTTTTCGGGACTGGAATTTGTGAGGGCATCTATATCTAAGTAACTGTCTACCTCCATCGAACAGACTCCTTTCTGAGAAGGAAGGCATGAACAACACATGACATTAATAACATAACACTTGTACATACATTCATACACTCTGCAGTGACACACCGAACAGGCTGGTCTAGACGTTATGTATCCTGGAGATGTTCGTACATCGGCCATCTTGAGTGAGTTTTGTGTTTTTTTTTTGTTTTTGTTTCGGTCCCTCCAGACAAATTGCAAGATAGTAATTTAACCCTTCCTTCCAGGGGCAAACGGTAGCGTAGTTAGTCGAAACACTGTGCTGCAAGTCGGAAGGTCGCAGGTACTATCACGGTGACATCATTGGATTTTTCTTTCTGTTGGCCTATCCTTCCAGCCGCACTATGGCCCTGGGGTCGACACAGCCTCTAACAGAAATGAGTACCAGGAATCTTCCTGGGAGTAAAGGGCGGTCGGCGGGTAAGACTGATAACCTTACCGCCAACTGTGAGCCGATTGTCTAGAAAAAGGGGGTCCTCTGCGACGTACACAGATAGCTTTACTTTTTTTTTTTTTTGCTATACCGCTTCCTTTCAAATTCATTATTCGTCACCCTACAATCCTTTGCTGTACAGTCTCGATACTGAAACAGCGCCGTTAAATAACCAAGGGATAACAATTACTGTAATATGGTTTAGAGTTCGGTGAGATTTTGAGCTATATTGTGAAAGTTAACAATCAAGTTCCTTCCGTCAAATGTGACACTTTTTTAAGTTTTCCACCTCGTCACCACCTGCCTTACATGTTTCGGCTCACCACGGAGCCATCATCAGAGGCATTTATAGTAGAAAAAGAAATCACCAACACACAAAACTTCACTTTGTCNATTGTTAATTGGATAGTGTGACGGACCAGAATGAAAGACCTTAAACTTGTGAAAGTTCCTTCTGCTTCGCCACTCCTCTACTCATCCCCACATGCAATGGGTAACGGGGGCTCTTTCCTCTGAGGGCAAAACGACCAGAGAGTGAAGCTGATCACTTATATCCGTGTAGCTAAGAATTTCAGAATGCTCTGGCCTATATAATCTTCCATATTGTGGTTCTTAATTAAATGCAGGGATAATTTCCCTTACCTCCTCGAATAGAGTCGACATCAGCCAAGCAGTTAAACAGGACGACGTAGAGCCGAAATTAAAGTGAGACGTTCCTTGAGCATTTTATCAGGCCATTAAAGATTTACCGCATTTTTTGATGAGGTTTTATGCCTCTCTGCGCAATATTCTCTTCTCTCAGCGGCCATTTCCCGGAACTTACGTCAGTGCGTACGATTGGTCAGTGAACTCGATGCCTCGTGATGGATTGCCCATTCCACCCTGGGTTCATTTTCCCCTATTCTCAAGTTGCCTCGTGTCTTCCTTGCTCCCTGAGATCGGACAGGAGAGAATGTAGCTACATACACAGTGCCAAGCTCGCAAAGGGAGTCACTTGATCCCAGGCAGAATATCTCCTGAGAAGAATATTAAATCCATGTTGACAGAATCTTGGGGATTTTTATATTTACGTGCGCAGTTGGTAGAAGGGAAAGGTACATTTCTTCTTTTCGCTATGCACCCATACCCTACTTGGTTGAGGTGCTGTTCCCTCAAGCAGGAATGTCTAGAGTTCGATTCCCCGGTAGACCAGGGCCGCAGTATCGACTCAGCCTCTTAACAGAAACGAGTGCCAGGAATCTTCCTGGTAAAGGATGGCTGCCGAGTAAAGCTCATAACCTCACCGCCATTTATGAGCATATTGTCTGAAAAATAAGGGAGCCTCGATGTCTTGCAACCCTTTGGGCCACCAAAGCCAAAGTATAGAGGTACAACTGTGACGTATTCTGAAAATTGGCACTAACAGAAGAAACCTTCACTGTTTTAAAAATACAAACCACTCCGTCCATTGTGACATATAAGCTTTTACTACATTAAAAGTTATCTCCCTTATATGTTTCGGTCCTTACGGGCCATCTTCAGAGGGAACATCATTACAAACTGGAAACTACCATCACAATAGGTGTTTTGATTTAAAATACATACACTTATTTCCTGTAATGCACAGTACGCATAATGTCGAAAGTTTCACAATCACAGCAGCTTCCTGATGTTGTACGGAAACAAACCTACGTGGTTAAAAAAATGTTAACTATTGGGCATTGTTAGTGACGTTTCGGAGGTACATTCTGACTCCGTCTTTAGGGTCGAAGCGGATAGGGTTGGTCAGTGTTTCCAGCGTTTTCGGACGTACATCATTCCTCCATCTTTAGGGTCGAAGTTGAGTTGGTCATTGTTCATTTGGGAATGGGTAGTGTTGCCGACGTTTCGGAGGTACATTCTGCATCCACTTCAGTGTCGAAGTGAGTGGGGTCAGTCATTTTTCCATCGTAATGGCATGGGGCCTAATTCCTTAAGAACAGGTAGAACTTCTTCCTTAACTTTTTTATTATCTCCTCTGTGGCCTATTTATTCATGAAGGATAGCTCACTGACTAGTGGACCACTGAGGAATCTGGTTTCGATTCCCGCCAAGCACAAGAGATCTTTCTGTTTTGCACAGATCCCAGATTGTCTCTGAGGTTCACCTAGCCTGCTGTTAGATGGATTTTATGGGCTTTACCGAGGGGATAAAGCGGTCAGAGCTGGAAGCTGGCACCTCACTTTCATGTAGTTTCCAAGGTTAAGGTTGCGTGGGACTAGTCTCCACTGCACTATATCTCTTCATGGTGTGATGGTTAATTAAGCACAAGGACATCTTATTTTAGCTTTCCTTTACGAAAGAGACCACTGTGAAGACCAAGGCGTAGGTGGGTGGACAATATTAAAATGGATCTTAGAGAGATAGGATGGGATGGATTGGATTCATCTGACACAGGATCGGTACCAGTGGAGGGCTCTTGTGAACACGGTAATGAACCTTCAAGTTTCATAAAATGCTTGGACTATATTGAGTAGCTACAGAATTGGCGGCTTCTCAAGAAGGGCTCAGCTCCATAAGTAAGTAAGTAAGTTACTTAAGTATATTTGCCGAACTGTTCCATTGGAGGATGCAGTCACTCTGTTTGGCCACCCCTTTGCACGATACATTAATGTCGCATCCAGATCTGTTCGCCCCTCAAAGCTCCCACCCATTTTTTCTTTAACCAATCCTTTTATTATCGTTCTCTATTCTTCATCTCTTCCTAGCCATCACTTTCCAAAACCCGCTTCTCTGTCTCTCTGTCTCTGTCATGCTGCTCTCCAAATGTAATTCTTGGCTTCATCCAATCACCGATTTCCCTTTCTCCTAGCGACGACGATGGGCAGAGTAGCCTGGGAGCCTCTACTGACTGACGCCTGGGTTCCGCGTATGGTTTCTATCGAACTGATGACTTTGGGAAGGAAGAAAGAAATGCTGTAGTTTATCGGCTGTCCGTTGAGTCGTTTTGTACAATCCTTCGGACTGGCAGTTCGATATTCTTCTACCAGTTGTTGGATTAAGAACTGCATTTTGTTTCATTCAGATACGAACCGCAGAGACCGATTTCTGTACCCAAATCCTATGGCAGTTGGTTTGTTATGTAACAGCACTTTCACTATCGATGTGAAGTGACTGAAGAAAATATGAAGGGCATTACTGTTTATGAAAATGCCTTGTTGTCAGATAGTGATGCAGATCGTTGCGTCATTATTTCAGCATATGTTGAAATATACAGGACTTTACGCCTCTGAGGTTGTCTGCTCAAGGTATACCATTTAAACATGTTCTAGGCAGAGCTTAATGGCCTTGTGTCTGTGTGTGTATGCATGTTCTTTATTACACATGTAAAGTCCCTATGCGTAACTAATTGAGCACTACAACATGAAGGCGTATGGGGGCGTGGATATATAGATCCATAACTTCTTGACCTCGACACTAGCGGGAGGTGAGTGGTCAGCTTTACCCTCGGGGAAAGATCCTCCGCTACCCATTGGATAGGAGGTTGGGTGGACCCCAGAACCGGTGTGGACGACGTGGTGAAGAGAAAATTCTTAAGCCTACAGGGACTCGAACTCCGACCCCTCGGTCGTGGAGCCCGTAGCTAGTCGCTATACCGACTACCCTGTCTCGGATCCTATATTACATATGTATTGTATATAATATAAATGTATGGTACCTATATGCATTCATGTACAGTATTCGCCAAAAATTTCAGTACTGAAACTCGCGCATGTGCGTTTGTTGACGGGGCATAGCTGCATCCGCACGTGTTCCCATTAGTGAAAAGGAAGTTTTTTGTGCAGTTGTTGTTGGAAATGGGTCTCTCGACGGAGGAAAAATTATTCATAGTTGAGTATGTTGTTGCCAGACAACTCGCTTCCTTGGTTTCGAGCGGCCATATGTTATCGTCCAGAAACCGCTGCATAGTACACGTGTGACGCTATGGTGTGCCGTCTCAGCAGACGGTATATTAGGCCCCTATTTCATCGAGGATGAGGAAGGCAATGCTCTTACCCTCGCCCAAGAACGCTACAGGGACATGGTGATCGGAACATTTCTTCAGGATTCGAGAAGTTTCTGCATGCAAGGGGCCTTCACATGAATAGACAGTGGTATCAACTTGACGTCTTTTCATTTCAGTTCTGTATTTTTGGCGCATACTGTATATAGATCCAGTCGATAAAAATTCCGGATGTATTGTAATTTGTAGTATGCCGAATTTCACTCTTTCTCAAGCGGTGTGTTGCTGCATATTGAACTTTCTTGGGGGGGGGGGATTATACGACTCCTACGGTACCTATATTGTATAACGTCGGAGGATGTGATAAGTGAGGGATCAGAAAGGGTTTGAAAGGAAACAGTCGTGGCCTAATGGTGCTACCATCTCGTTACTTTCTTTGACGGACCGAGAAATTTAACAAAAATCCTCATTCAGAATATCAGGTGTTTCGGATGGGATTCGAAACAAGTACCTTAGGAATACGAGTCTTTAAAAGCTGCCGGTACGCCATCCGGCTCTGTATTCCAAGCTGTTAAACCTATTGTGTTTGTTTGTGCATCTTCTTTACAAGTTTTACTTCTTCTGTTGTCCGTCTCAACAGAGGGCGCAGTAATTTGTTGAGTCCACTAACTGAGATATGAACTGTAGATTGTTGGGTTATAAGAAGGCTCTTTACCCGACCTCCCTTCTACAATGTAACTGCAACCACTGTCGTTCTACGTTTTGCCATACTCACGTGCGACCCGTGGCCATGTCTAAATCGTGGTATGTACTTGTTCTTATTTTCATAAATTGACCTGCAGTTTTTTCTCCTCTTGTGATTTTCTTGTCTTCAAACCGTGAAACTCCAGGTCTAAAGTCTGTCGCTGTGCTTCTATCATCAGGTTAGGTAAACGCGTCATATTAAAACACGTGTCCTTGTTTTCTCTCTCTTCTCCAGTTCTCAGAATACGAAACATAACCAAAATTAACGACCTTGTGTCTTCTTTTGATCCAGGTTTAATAGGTCTCTCTCTAAAAGGTTCTTAGTTGTTGCAGACGAACGTAGAAGCATTATTTTTAATCCGTATTTTCTATTTTGTCCGTTAAAGGGAAAATTATCAGTTAACTTTCCTTTCAAAAATTTCTGCTTCATACTTCGTTTCCCTCTTGTTTTCGGCGTCTCACTTTGATTGTGTTTCTCTTTATACAGATTTACTTTCCTCTCCTTTAAGCCGATGATTGTATCATGAAATCTTCGAAGACTACATGCAAACTACACTTGCAAAATACAGTCAGCCCCCACAGTTCGTACAGCCGAAGAAATAAAAATATAGTTTTCCTAACGATTTTGAGCGTGCCTGTGTCATAACTCGACTAGGCAACTTCACAGAAAAAAAAAAGACTTCTGTGTTCAGCGAAATATCTGGTATGACGATTTTGGCCCCCACGTTGGAAATAAAACTCTATTAACATAGAAATGATAATTTAACGAACGGTATCAGTACCTGATGATTACTGACCATCAAAAATGTTTTCAACTCAAAAGATTCTGAGCCAAAGATTTTTTTCTCGAACATTCCTCCTTAAGACTGATGTCTTTCGTGCGTTGAAAATTTAATAAGTAGTGGTCTTCTGATAGCGGAGTTGGTATAGCGACTGGCTACGGGCTGAATGACAGAGGGGTCGGAGTTCGAGTCCCGGTGGGGGCAAGAATTCTCACTTCTCCATGTCGTCCAGACTGACTTTGGGGTCCACCCAATCTCCTATACAGTGGGTACCGGAGACTCTTATCCGGGTGTAAAGCGGCCGGGACGTGAAGCTCACCACTCACCTACAACTAGTGCCGAGGTCAAGAAAATGTTGATCTATACATCCACTCCCCCATACGCCTTCACGGTGTAGTGCTTAATTAGTTAAGCACAGCGACATCTTTACCTTTACATTTAGTCTTTGATTTGTGACACCGTGTGGCACTACCTGCACTCTCACAGTGGGCACAATTTTCCTCCGAAATGTCTGTCGGTGACCAGGATCACAACCCACAAGTCCACAGCCTACACTTTGTATAGGACTGTAAGTTTCTTTTGAGGTAAAAGGGCTTATGGTAGGGGATATTTTCTTTGTATCTTACCGGCACCTACAACATCTGTTCCAAAATTGTGAAGTTAAGAAGGCCGTACCGCAAGGACTGGCCTTGACGTCACATTTCATATCAAGGTCAAGGTGACTCCAGCCGGCACTTTCCAGAAGGGATTGCACGTGACGTGAAAATCGAAACCTTTAAAGCAATAAGAACTTACCAAGTAGGTCACCGTTTCAGTGATCTTGTTACAAATCTGTTAGGGACGTAAGTAGTAAGTTAGCAGCCTTACTATTAGATTTACGATATAATGTAAAACTGTTCCGTTGAAGAAAATAATATATATTTATATATTTGTATTAAAATATCTAATGAATAGAAGACTCTTCTGAAATAAAAAGACGAAACAAATTCTTAAACATTATTCGATGATAGATGTTAAAAAACTGGTGTAGATTTTGAAGAAATGAAATACAAATTTTCTATCCATTCTCTTCCAGTATTCGTGATCTCTCACTCCTTTCAGGCAAATACCTACGCTTAGTGTGTTAGGATAGGCAACGACTTCTTTGTCCTTGTAGCTACAAGGAGCTGAATTCTTCTTCAGAATTTAATAGTTGCTCAGCTGCTTAAGAAATACCCTACATGTTACGATGCTGTAAGGTTAATTACCTTGTCCACAAGAACCCATACCTAGGCCCTGTCCTGAGCCAGACTAATGGTTCTTTCCTTCCTTCAGTTTGTCCCCCAAAAATTCTGTACGCGATCAGGGGTCTGGTCAAGTGGGATTTGTGATGGACAAAGTGGCCCTGGGGCAAGTTTTCTCCGAATACTTCGGTTTCCCCTGCCACTCTTCATTCCATCAACTGCTCCACAATCACCCTTACCTATCATCAGGGGCTGGTACAATAGGCCAGAAGTGGCCGCAGTACAAGGGACTTAGTCCCATCCCACTAGCAATAAAAAATACCTCTTAATTCCTTATGTTCTTCCACATATTCTTTCTCAAGCATCTTCAGTTTATTCACCCCTTAATGTGAGAGAGACGACGTTTTAGTTTCGTATAATTTTGTCTTTATGTTTTGTTCTTTCGCAGTCGTTAGGCACACCAATCCTGACACCCTCCGCTGTATAATTCATGCAAGTAAGAAAGCATTCTTGAATAAACTAAGAAACTTACAAAGACAATTGCTTAATTAGAGGTTTTCTGCTGAGATAGATGCCTTTGTTTCCAATTCACTAGGAGGCATGCCGTTTCATTGTGTGGTAACAATGAGAACTCATTACAGTTTTCGCAGAGTCGTGTAACTAATGGTCTGTAAATACAGGATTATATTGAAAGTGATTATGAATTTATTGTGCTATCTTTGGCGGTCTGTTATGCCAAGTGAGGCACAGTGGCTGGAAACAATAGCAGGAATGAGCATCAGTCCTCATGCAGCACAGATTCAGTGGAACTTGGCAAATCAATCGTTCTGTTTCGTAGCTCCGTGGCTTGAGTCCGTAGGCGAACTATACCGAAGGAGCGACCGCCACTTTCCGGCAATGTTACGGATAGAGGGTGTCGCGTGGTCAGCGCAACGGATCCCCACGGCCGTTAATTTCGGGTTTCTAGACCGGAGCCGCCATTTCCTTGTAATAGGGCCTCAGTTATCCTCACGAGGCTGAGTGGACGCTGTTCCAGACTCGCTACTTCTCAGAAAACCTGGTAGATCTATCCAGTCCATACCACCCCAGCCTATCTCTCTACGAGCCCTTTTAATATTGTCCTCCCATCTACATCTTGGTCTTCCTAGTTGCCTCTTTCCTTTTGGCATTCCCAGCAGTGTCCTGTATGCACTCCTGTTCTCCCCCATTCCTTGTGTTTCGGAACCTTTGTTAACAGCGATGTGCTAATGACATCCTTATATAATTAGTGAAGGATATTTCTGAGGACGGTACAGATGAATCTCTCGTCACATAACTTAATTCACTGAGTAGATGAAGTTCCAAATCGCTTAGTTTGGTTTCTGTGTGGGTTGTTTTACAATGTTGTCAGTAGCTGGACTGTGTAGCGTCGAATGTTAAACGATGGATGAAAGTTTAATTAGAAAAAATTTTGAAGGAAGCGTTCATGGCCTACTAGATATACAGCTCCTGATTTTGTCTGGAGAGACTGAGGAATCCCACGATAACATCTCAGTATTGTCGGTGTTCTGGCCGAGATTTGAGTCGAGCACTTTCCGAATACGTGTCTAGAGCGTTACCTCAACACCGGTCTCCAGACTGTAGCACTCGAGGCTTTCACGAGAGTTGCATATCGCCATATAGTCTTCGATTATGAATATTGAGGCAACATGTTTCTCCTGCGTCGGTTGACTTTCAACAGAGTACACGGTGTTATGTGCCAGAAGATAGGACTCCTCAAGTCTGCAAAAGCTTCAACATTGGGACTACTGAGAGAGTAGCATCCTAGTAAGGTGAACAGGGAGAATGGAAACCTCTGAAAGACAACAGTAAGCGTCTCTCACGGGACTGCAGACCTGGGTTCTCCGCTGGGTCATGTAGATCCGTACACACTGCCCTTATCAGTGCGCACCAGCTCTGCGCCTACCGGACACTCATCAGCCCTTGACCTTCCTTACTGTCCTGGCATTTCTGCACCTCCATTCTCCACCGCATGCCTAGGGTCCAGGGACACAACTTCTCTTCCATTCTCCTCGGCTCTCTGCCCGCCACACCCTTACCATTTCTTCCTTATATTGTCCCAGACCAGAGCAACCGGCCTTCTTAAGCTTCTTAAGGGCCATGCAGGTTATCCTGTACTTGTCTCCTACTGATTCGCTTCGCTGTGCGCGAGAGCCAATGCGCACTGGAGGTTCAGTCTGTCCTACCGGCGAGCCAATTGGAAATGACCTGCTGTCTTCCATATCCCTTCTCTTTCACGTACAATCGGAAACTTCTGCAAGCCTATTGCTTTACTTGCCATCTGCTTCAGGCTGACTTCTTGCTTGGCTTATTTTTCGACCATGAAGATGGAGGCGACGTGATCCTCCGAAATGTTACTTGACTTTCAACGGACTATACAGCGTTATATCCCGAAATATGGATCTCTTCATTTTCGTGCTCGTTCCCTTTCTACCGCGTTCTTGTGTACTTGACTCCATGTGGCATTGGCATCTCAGAGAAGCTGATAGTTGAACAACTCTCAGTTCAGAAATTCTTGACATTTTAATTATTACCGTGTTTATTTGGCGCAGTCGGTATAGTGACTGGCTACTGGGTGGACGGCCGAGGGGTCGGAGTTCGAATCCCGATATAGTCAAGAATTTTCTCTTCTCCATATCGTCTCGACCAACTCTGGGGTTCACCAAACCTCCTATTCAATGTGTACTAAAGACTCTTTCCCCGAAGGGAGAGCGGCCGGGGCGTTAGGCTGACCAATGCCGATGTCAAGAAAACGTGGGTCTGTACATCCACTCCAACCTTCATGGCGTAGGGCTTAATTATTTAACCAGAGGGAAAACTTTACCTTTTTACCTTTACCGCGTTTATTGGACTCTGTCCTTAGCGATATGAATATCGTCCATTTCTCTTTAATATTATCCTCCTATCTATCTCTATTTATCTTAAGTGATCTCGGTTGTCTTCACGAATCTTTGACATTTGTTCATTTTTGTTAGTGTGTTTACAGCCAAGCTGTTATCCTTACAAGGTGGCTCTGCAATGAGGAACTAGTTTGTTGCGTCAGTAAAGTAACAAATTGTTGAACAAAATTACTGGCTAAGTAACTAACACTTTCTATTCTTTTTGTATCGGAACACCTATTGTGGGGGGAAAGAAGCTGCCATTGCAAGCAACGTTGTATATTATGGATTAGAAGTTATTACGTTGAAGAAAGTTGGAACCCAATTACCAGACTATACGGTGCCATATCCAGTAAGATAGCTCTATGTTCCATAAGACTGTATTAATTCTTTGTGTATTTCAGATCAAGAAAAATATATAATATGTAGGAGAAAGAAGTTGAAGGGAATATAGATTTATTCTGCCTCAAGTTACGTAATTCGGAAGACCAAAAATGTAATATTATAGTAGAAAGAAGCTAAAAGGAAAGTAGATTCATTCAGCTTAAAGTTATGTAATTTGGAACCCTCGATAAGCCCTTCCGGTTTACTCAGGTACTTTCCTGTACCTTGAACAGAGCAAGATAACACGTGCCGAGCGTTGTCTTTTTTTTCGGACTTAACATAACTTTAAGCAGAATATTCTAGGGCTCTTCACAGCAGTCATTGCATTGGCTGTTTGTGAGGCAGACAAACGTTGCTGACTCTTTAAGTCCCTTAAATGTGCCGCGAGTTGAAATAACCACGATTAAATGGAATTCTGTAACTTCAGCCTCATAAACACTCGCTTCGTGCTCGGGGAATGCACCGGAATTTACTGCCACCTATTTAAACGTTTTAATGCGTTTATTATGTAGACACAGCGGTGTCTTACAGACAGAAGAGGGAAGGCTAAGTGTACTCTAGCGATAGGATACGTTGTTCTTAAAATAAAGTGCATTGCTTTAATGAAATTGCTGACAATATAATGAATGGCAGGCGCTGTGTATAACGCATACTGAAAGGAATATCTCGCATAGCAGTTGTTTGTAACATCTCTTTGTCTTACGAACAATAACCAAGCAGGTTAACTTAGCGGCAGCTCTCTTGGCTCATTTTCGGGAGAAGGTAGGTTCGAATCAAAGGCAGGATACTAGGCCGCGCCATAGCTCAAGCGGTTAGTCCTTGGCTTCCCACCGCGAGTGCCCGGGTTCGAGCCCGGGTCTGGTCAAGCTGGATTTGTGTTGGACAAAGTAGCGCTGGGGTACGTTTTTCCGAGTACTTCGGTTTCCCCTGCCAATCTTCATTCCGCCAAATTCTCCATCATAATCATCCGGGGCAGGTACAATAGGTCAATCAGTGGTCGCCGTGCAGAGTTGACCCAGTTGGACTCCACCCCCCACTAAGCGAATTAAAAAAAATTAAATCGGGGCACTGGGTACACTGAGGATTTTCGTGGTTTCCAAGGATAAATGCTAGGATATTGCCTCGATTATGACAAGATCGCTTCATCCCACGTCTTTTCAAGTCATCATTCGCCTGTCATTCTAACATCGGCGCTGTATGCCCTGGCTATTGGCAGTGCCGTAAAGTAACCCACCGGGGGGGGGGGGCAGTATATTTTCGAGTTCTAATGGCGGCGATGAAGAATTTTCTGATACTGGGATCGTGGGTTCTAATCCCACTCAAGTCATGGATGTTTGTCTACGTTTGTTGTGTGTTTATGTTGTCCTGTGTATGGTAGCGGCCTTGCGAAGGGCTGATCCCCCGTCCCAGGAGTCGTAGCGACTTCGTATAGGATGACGAAACTGAAAAAGCGGCAAAGGTCCAAAGGGCTGTAGAGTCATAGAGAGTCCTCTAACACTCGTACTTCTAATCCCTAATTTAGTATTGAAATAAGCCAAAGGGCGAAGAAGGAGAAGATATTTTAATATTTCATATCTAATGTTTATGCATTGATGTAAAAATAAGTAAAACTTCACCAAAAGATCTTCTGTTCAGTCCTGAGTGAACATTGTCTCGTGTTACAAACGGATTCGCTAAACTGTTCTGTAAATCAAGAATTGAGACGTCATATGACCTGGAGGCTCGAAGAAAGAACTTGGTATATTTTGTGAAAACAGTTGGCAACCTTCACGACTTCTAAGAATCGTATCTTAATTTCTGTTGCAAGGAATTTCATTTTCATTGCGCGGCAAGGTTGCTATGGAAGCTTCAGGAAGCAGATCTTCTTATTTGTGTAACAAAAGTCGGATCAGAAGAGAGCAAGGCTCAGAATCGATGTATCGGAAAAGAGAATAAAGAGACTGGAAGGAAGAAGATTATGCAACGGAAGGAAGTTAACGACAAGAAGAAGTAGTCGATGACGATAAGAAAAGGAAATTAAGTAATTAGTGGAATTATATGGCTTATCAGAGAACAATGGTATGTTGTTTGGAAGTTTTTGTCCAGCAATAAATCTAAGAGTCCTCTTTGTGGGGGACTGTATCGACGTCAGCAGAGCAATACAAGGCGCGCCCACAGCCTGGAAGATTTGCAAAATACTGAAGCAATTGAAGAATAATCGACTTTCGATATCCGACAGGGGAAAGGAATTCTGTTCTTCTCCACAGGCCCCAAATCGTCTTTGGGACCCACCCATTCTCTTATACGATGGGCCGTGTTTCCCCGGAGTTAATGCTGCCGGAGCTTGAAGCTGACCACTCATCTCCATCTAATGCCGAGGTTAAGAATGGTGGAGTTGTATATCCACTCTCACGTATATCTCCACTTTACCTATTTAGTTCACCCTGCTGTCTAAGAAAAAGAAACTCCGTGACCGTGTGTGGCTTTGATGATACGGTAAATATTTTGATGTTCTGTGTTCAAACCCACACCGAATATCCACGAATTTCTGGCCTTGATGTGTAATTTTTAGCTCGATGTACATTTTCTGGAACGTACAGTAGAAATATATGTGGTTGGTTTTCATATCATCTTGACTTCAGTTTGGGCGAAAATATATTAACTGAGATAAAGCTAAAATTGTCCCTTTGCTTGACTAATTAAGCACTACGCCATAAAGACGTATTGTGGAATGGATGTGTAGATCCACATTTTCTTGACCTCTGCACTAGCTGAAGGTGAGTGGTCAGCTTCACGTCCCGGTCGCTTTATCCCCGGCGAAATACTCCCCGGTACCCATTGGATAGGACGTTGGATGGATCCCAGAGTAGGTCTGGACGACGTGGAGTAGAGAGAAATATTGACCCTACCGGTAGTCGAACTCCTACCCCTCGGTTGTCCAGCCCGTAGCTAGGAAAGTATATTATTAGGTTACGAAATTACCGTACCGTTTTTATCCCACCATACGCGGTGATTATTGTTATGGGTTTTATATTCTCACTGAAGCGATCACTAGGATCACAGCTACTTTAGCGTTACAGACATGAGTGAAGGAGAAGATGACAAGAGTTGGATATGCTTCTCAACGCGATCTTAGCAGTGAGTTCCTATATTTGTCCGTTGAATATGTTTCTGCAAGTCCTGATGCTGGCGGCGAACAGAGCCGCCATGTACTTGAAATAAATGTTAGTACTTGCACATCGCTTTAAGAGCATTGGCTACTGTACGTATTGGCAACAGTGTAGAAGATAAATCGTAGTATCTTTGGAGTTGACTGTATTAGGTCCGCTTTAAGGAAAAGGAAACAAGAAAACAAAAAAAAAATTCCATGGTTTTTAGTCCGCAAGCGAACTATACCGCGGAAATTCATGGCAATGGTGATTCGTTGCACTGACCACGCGACGTCCTCTATCCGCTAAAGTTGGCACTAACTGCGCTGACAAGCGGCGGTCGCTCAGTCGGTTAAGAAAATAGGAAGGCTGCCATTTTGATGTGATTTAGTTCTTGCTTGTTGCTTGGCTTACTCTTCGATAGTGAAAATGGAGGTAGCTCGTTCCTCTGGAACCGGGCTGCTCGTGCGTCACATCTGTGTGGATATACTGTTCGCAGCCACCGCTACGAGCGTCTCAGATCCAACAAATGTGGGCTGTTCCCTGCAATACAAAGCTGTGGCCTGAAGTCGGAGCGAGTCTGACCAGGGAATCCTTATTTTGGACGTCACATGTTTTTTCCCCATCTCTGGAAAGCTGCATGTGGCATTCAGAGTTCATAAAATGGTTTGGACTGAAGATGGTTATTGTTACTGTACGACTATTTATGTGTGGTTGTTGGTAACATCAATCATCTTCTCTGCTATTTCCTCTTCATCTCAACATATTTGGTGTCATTTGGATGAAAAGAGCAAGACGCGGACTGAAGTCTATTTCTGTCCAGCATTGAATTGTAAGCTTCCTCCCCATTCCTCCATTTTCTAAATGTTTATCACTGTCTACAGTTCCTTTCTGCACATCTACCGTAACAGAGTTGGTTCTAACACATCGTGGATTTACCTAAACATTCCCCATGAGATGGGAGTTTGAATGTGTTAACATATATAGCGTCTGTAAGCAGATTATGAAGTGAGATTCTTGTTGATTTTTTGATCCATTAAAAGGGGGGAAAATGTTAGAATAAAACACAGAATTCCTATGTTTTTGGACTGTTTCCATCGTCCAGAATTCTAGTAAACAGAAAACACAACGTTTCGGAAACTGTTTCTGTTTCCGTCTTCAGGTGAGGAAGGAGGGCACCTACTCATTTGGGCCTCTTATTCGCTTAGTGGGGGGGGGGGGGG
>NW_019742439.1:783276-811600 GCF_002891405.2 Cryptotermes secundus
CCGGGTGATTATGAAGATGGAGAATTTTGTGGAATGAAGATTGGCAGGGGAAATCGAAGTACTAGGAGAAACCCCGCCCCAGCGCCACTTTGTCCACCACAAATCACACTTGACCAGACCCGGGATCGAACCCGCGCCGCCGCGGTGGGAATCCAGCGGCTAACCGCTTGACCTATGGCGCGGCCTATTTGGGCCCCTTAGAAAGAGCTAATCTCAATCATTGGACCAGTATGTCTAAGGGGCTCAACTGAATAGGTGTCTTCTTTCCACACATGAACTCGGAAACAAACCCAGTTTCCGAAACGTTGTATTTTCTATTACCTAGAATTCCGGACGATGTAAAAAGTCCAGAAACCCAGTGTGTTATCCACCATCATCAGAATCCTTTAGTATCTTTTAGAATAAAAGGCCGTTTTTCTTTTCTTGCGGATCTAATTAAGAGTTGCGTATTTTTAACGGTTGCCTTGGTTATACAGACTGTAGTGCCATGCTTATATGAATTAGTTTGTATTTGTGTTGGATGCTCTTGTTTATAGACCCTTCTAAATGGCACAACTTAGCAGCACACAGAGACGTTGAGCTACAAGTAAGTGTATCTATGAATAGATTCTTTCCATTTCGTGGATCGGTGAAACCTTTTTCGTAATATTTCGTGTTCATTCCTTCGAGAACACAGCTACGTCTGTTTTTCTTTGAATAGTGTCATCTCTTATATATCAGAACAGTAAATGTAACACTGCTAATTTATATTCAGAATTAACCTGTTCGACTGCCACCCAGGACTGTGACTATCTTGACAAAAGTCTTAACTTTGTTTTCCTCAGTCTCATAAGGAAAACGCTGAAATTGTATCTCCAATTACGCCACTGTCTTTTTCTTTCTAATATATTTTTCACGTATCATCCAATAACTCGACTCTGTATAGTTGTAGATGCTGACAAACAAAATCGAACTCCGTGGCTTCAGTCCGCAAGCGAACTATACGACCGACCGAGCGACCGCCGCTTGTCGGCGAAATTAGTACCAAGTTTAGCGGATAGAGGTCGCATGTTCAGCGCAACGGATCCCACAGGTATTAATTTCGGTTTTCTAGACCGGAGGCGCTATTTCCTTGAAATAGCTCCTCAGTTATCCTCACGAGGCTGACTGGACCCCGTTCTAGACCCACTACTTCTCAGAAAATGTGTTAGCGCTTGGAATCGAACCCGGACCTCTGAAACTGACCACTAGACCACAGAGGCGGTCATGAGATGCTGACAGCATCGATAAAAGAAACGACAAATCCTTTATTCTGTATGAAATATTAATTAATATTTACATAATTTTATGATTTATTTCTGTTATAATTTGTATTCTTAATGGAATAGTATTACAGTTACAGAATTAAGGAAAATGTAAGTGGTGGGACGTATATATCACGCATGGGAGAAATAATAAATGCATACAAAACGTCGATCCGGAAAGCTGTCTGGAAGAACCAATATATGGAGATTAGGCACAGATTTGATAATCTCGTAATACTGAAATCAGTGTCAAGGGAGATGGACGTTAATTCCGTTAATCTGAATTAGGTTTGAGTCCGTAGTGGCCTGTTGTTAACATAGCAATGCGTCTTACCGTTGTGTGAATGGTGGGGGAATTTCTGGGCTGGCTGAGGGACGAAGGGCGCTAGTCCATGGAATTGAATTCTGTGTGCCTACTTCATGACAGTTGAAGTTCATAACACTCGGAAGTCTTCAGACATAACGTCGAATTTTTTCGTTATCGCCATGTTCTTCAGTACCGCCACACCAGAGTCCGCCACCTGACACGTTTCTGAGACTGTCGTCCACCTCCGTACTTCGCACCTAATCTCCCTAAGATCTGTTCTTAATGCGCATGCCCTTCAGACATCTTCTAGGTCGCTCAGTACAATCGGGCCAATTCAGAGCCTTTGTAAGAGTTTCGTAATGGACCGTTCTACGATGAAAGGCTTTTAACCCTATGCCCAGTGCCTGAAGCTATCCGCTCCTACATGTTCGGCTACGCTGCATATCTGGAGGCTGTCTTCATCCGTAACCTGGGGTCCAGCCGTGGCGCGGGAGAAGCCACGTAATCAAGTCTGTGACTGAATGCCTAGAAACATGTACCGAGTCACAATTTGTCTAAGCTGCCAGTGTCTCATAGACTAATGGATATAAACATTGCATTTAGTCCGCGTTATGTTTTATACTCTTGAAACAAAGTTGTTAAGAAAGCTTAAAACATTTTTTTTTTGGAAATAATTCACAACGTAATTTCATTGCCCTACATAACGAACGCTAATGACCCTGCAGCCTTCGGAATTTGTAGAGCCGTCGCTCCCTATTATTGATGATCGCGATCTATAAAATACGAAAGGTGTGTGACCTCCAGTAGCATTCATACCAAATGATCTGTCATGCGGTTTCCAAAGCGACCTTTAGAACGTATTTCTTTCTGCCCCTTACAAATTTCTCCTCTAGTCTCAGCCTGTTAGTAGATGTCTATGTATCCACAGTCCGTCAATAATGCAACAATTGTTTATTCGCAATTTAGCACTTAACACAACGTGTTGCGGTCATAGATGTTGTCTGAAGACAGCACCAGACGCATCTAGAGGGAACAACATACAAGCAAGGGGCATATTGCAGAGTGCATACGTAACAAAACAACGGGCTAACTAACAGAAGAACAAGCTGCAGAAACAAACCTTCTGGAATAATCACATAGCTCTAAACAAGTGGACGACGCCCCTTATGAGGTGGAATAGGATTTTACGAAAAAAAATTAATAGAAAATGTTAATTATTTGTTTATGTTATATTTAAGAGGACTCCAACGCGCGATTTTAGCGCACATCAGAGCAGTGTAACAGTTTGGAATCATTAAGACACATGAAGATGACCATCTCTGGTCGAAACATGTTGTGTTAAGTGTTAAATTGTTGCATTATTGACGGACTGTTGATACATTGTCGTTTTAATTAAAGTTTTCGAACAGGATGCTGAAATACAGAATTAATGTTAGTAGACATGTCACGTTATGTAGTGTTTTCCATTCATGCGTTAGTTCACCTGTCCGTGGGGCTGTGCACTCAGCAATGTGAGAGGTCACGTAAAGCCCACTTTCCGTAGTGGAAGTGAAAAAGATTATGTTCGTTCCGAATTGAAGGTCCTGCAGCCGTATTGGCATGGTGGGGCTTCAGAGAATAGAGATTGACTGTCGGAAATATAAGTTTTTTTGGATACATTTTCACTTTCTTATGTAGACAGTATATTCGTAAGCACTGTAAAAAGGGAACAGTTTATTTCGATATTGTGACGGGTTTTGAGTATCCGTGAATATGGGTTCTGGAAAAAATTCGGTAGCGCCGGGAATCAAACCCGGACCTCTGCATCTGTAGCCAGGAACTCTGACCACTAAACTACAGACGTAATATTATTTAAGAACACGTGTGTCATATAATTATCATACACTTTGTGTCCCTCCTCTTTTCTTCTTGAACACCAAATTTTCTCGCTGCGTAATGTCTTTACCCTTCAATTACAGAGAGGCTGGCAGTTCTGCCTACGGATAATAAATTTATTACAGCCGTATACCAGACATGCCTATTAATTTTGCAGGAAATAGGAACGTGACGACAGAGCCCGTCCGCTTTGCCCTTCAATCCAAGAGAGGTAACCAATGAGCCAGCGTAGTTATGATTATGTAGTTTTATGTAGGTCGTTGGTGTACCTACAGATTATGCTGGTAATATTTGTGTGTGTTGAAAATTACAAACGTGCTACGCCGAAGATTTCTGGAGCTAAGTACAGAGATTTTCAGGTAATATAATCCTATAAGAATGAAAATTACAGACCACTGAACTTTGGAATTTGTAGAAGACTATATGCGCTGTGAACCGATCGCAGTGGCCCATTGGTCTAAGGCATGAACGGTTTTCGTTCGCTCTAACGCTGGGATCGTGGGTTCGAATCCTACTAGAGGTATAGATGTCATTGTGCGTTTGTTCTGTGTTTGTGTAGGTAGCGGCCTTGCGATTGGCTGATCCCCCGTCCAAGGAATCGTACCTACTGTGTATAAGATTAAGAAAGTGAAGTGAAACAAAGCGTTTCACGGATGTCCTGCCTTCTAAAGTTGGTGCAAAATGGGGGGGGGAGGAGATTTGACGCTTTGCAGTCCTGTAGACATTCACCGAAGTTTCGGAGGAACGTATTGCCTCCATTTTCAGGATCGAAGAATAAGCCAAGCAAGGCGCATGAAGCAAATAATTTTAGAATTCTTAGTTTAAAGTTCCTGCTGAAGTCTCCGTTACAGATTGGAGTTTCTTTGGGGAGGGGGGGGGGTTCAGCGTCAGAAATTCTCCTGGACCCAGATGTATATCTTCACCAGATACATTCAACTCTCGCGAGCGAAAGTGAATTTGGTTTATATCAGTTCCTTCAGCCAGCAATCTTTATACGTTTCCTTTATTGCAGTCTCCAGTCGCTATGGTAACAATGGTGCATTGCACTACAATGACCCACAATCTTACCCTTATCCATTGACGTCTTTTTTAGTTCTTATAATGTAGGAAAAAAGTTGGAGAAGCGCCTCTGTTGTTCGAGAGATAGAAGAAGCTTTTGTAATGTGAAGTAAAGAGCAGACTCTAAAGACGCATTTTCAAGATTCAGCAGTCCTCTTAGTCAACAGAACGGTCGTATTGCATGAGTTTCAAGCTATAGCTCCCATCTCTACTGCAGCTTTCACAAACTTTGCATTTTTATGGCGTTTTCTTGGTTTTATCTCATTATTTCTTTACTCTCAGTGCCCCTTTTTTATAATACAATTTTCTTTGAAAGAAATATATTCACATATGAAAGAGGCAATTTAAAGTGAGATAAGGTCTCATTTTTGTTGTGTCTTCTGCTTTGCTTACGTGATATCATAGAAGGCAGTTGTTGTGTCCGTGTACATTTATATGAATTTAATTTCAATTCTCAATGAGATACAACTTATGAGATCCGTATGAGATGAGGTTCTAATATGTTAAAGCAGGTGGTACGTATAATGACCACGGGGCCGCACCATGGCTCGAGCGGTTAGTCGCTGGCTTCCCACCGCGGCGGTCCGGGTTCATTCCCGTGTCTGGTCAAGTGTGATTTGTGGTGGAGAAAGTGGCGCTGGGGCTGGTTTTCTCCGAGTACTTCGGTTTCCCCTGCCAATCTTCATTCCACCAAATTCTCCATCATAATCACCCCGGGCCAGCTACAATAGGCCAAGCAGTGGCCGCCGTGCCTAGTGAACCCAGTTGGACTCCACCCCCCACTAGGCGAATTTAATTTAATTTTAAAAATAGTAACCACTGGACTTTAAATGGTTCACTTCACCACACGTGTTATTGAATTGACTTTGTTCATCCCTGTATATCGCGCCATTCTTGACTTAATGTAATCCCGTCTTATAACTGCTAATCGCTAATGATTTAGTCTCGTGCCTCTTCGTCTTCCGGCTCGGGTGGTCTCTAGTGGCACGTGATGACACTCACTTCCTTATCGCCTTCTCAGAGATCTGCATGAGATTCTGAAACTCTGCACCTTGCAGTAACAGAGGTAAAGCTTGGGTGGGCTCCAAGTACGTTAGGGGGCGTGTTACTTTGAGGGAGTGGCTCTTTCTTACCGCGTTCGCAACCAAAAGTTGAAAAAGTGCTCCTATCCGCTTCACCAAATCAGTTTGTCCGTCTGTCCTCAGGAAACGACTTCGTAGCCCGGGAACGGATATCAGTAATTGTCATATTTTGGCACCCTCTTCCACAGGTTAAACGTTTAATTTTCTCGGTCGATATTAAAGGCGCAAATTACGTGTATTGTTGTGTTCGTAGATTGTTGGCGTGTTACGTGGTCACTTTTTATAAATGTTACTCTTACGACATGCTTCTTTCTTGTAAGTCCATTATCAGGTAGCGCGGCAGTTACATAAAGCGACATACACTCAACTAGTGGGAACGTTCATATTAATGGGTACAAAATCCGTGGCCTGTAGTCGCAAGCGAACTATACCGACAGAGCGATCGCCGCTTGCCGGCAAAGTTAGTGCCAACTTTAGTGGACAGAGGGTGTCGTGTAGTCAGCGCAACGAATGCCCACGGCCGTTAATTTCAGTTTTCTAAACCGGACATACTAATGAGACACACAATAATAGCAACGATAGCAACATCACGCCGATGTTCATAGGGCTAAATAAAACAATTAAAAAAACACGGTCGCCGCAGGAAGAAAATAGGGCGGGGGGGGGGAAGACAAAGAGTTATGCTCAAATAACCGTATCGTAATGTGAGCGGTGAAATATGCAGCAGCATTGAAATGTTTTAATTGAAGAACTAATTGAGTGTAGCAATTTCAACAAGCCGAAACATGTAGCAGTTGTTATTTTAAATTAAAGAGAAATTGTGAACAGAGTTGCATTAAAGGCGGAATTAAAGATGTAGATTAATATATCAATGCAATAAAATGCTGAAATACAAGATAATCGGAGGAGTGCTGAAGTAATGTATGTCTTGTTTAACTGTCGGATAAGAGGTTCATCACCGCGAATAGGAAACCCCGCTTTTAGGCACGATCCTGAACCATTTTCATCCATTTCTAATTGTGATATGCTGTTTCTCTAATATTTATCATTATAAAGTTAGTAGATTGTATTTTCAACATACGATGAAAACCAAGGTCATTTTTTTTAATTCTCTTAGTGGGGGGTGGAGTCGAACTGGGTCCACTCGGCACGGCGGCCACTGATTGGCCTACTGTAGCCTTCCCCGGGTGATTATGATATGGAGAATTTGGTGGAATGAAGATTGGCCGGGGAAACTGAAGTACTCGGGAAAAAACCCGCCCCAACGCAACTTTGTCCACCACAAATCCCACTTGACCATACCCGGGATCGAACTGGGGCCGCCGCGGTGGGAAGCCAGCTACTAACCGCTTGAGCTATGGCGCGGCCGACGTCATCATACCGGATGTTTCGTTGAATATATATTACTTCCGTGAAGTTGCCTACGGAAGAAGTGACGTACCCTCAACGTCTTTTAGTCAGTGTATAGTTTCTGTAATGGCTGATCACAGTGACCGCGCAGTGTAAGCATGAACTGTCTTCGAACGCTGGGATCGTGGATTCGAATCCCACTCAAGACATGGATGTCTGTGTGCGTTTATTCTGTTTTTACTGTCCTGCGACGGGCTGACTCCTCCCCCTCCTCCCGTCCAATTAGCCCTACCGACTGTGTAAAGACGAAGAAACTAACAAAGCGGCCCACGCCCATCAAAGGGCTTTAGAGACATGGATGGGTAATTACTTTAATGCTGTGTACGTTATTTGCACGCGTTTATTGATATTTACCTCGTTCATTCCCTCACAGAGAAACGTTTCCCGAACTACAATGATTCATTGTAGAACTCAATTTGTTTATTTAGCCCTTCAGGTCCGTATATCTAGTTTATGTCCAGTCTGTGACATCCATTGCAGTTAACAGAGGAGCACATTTTGTGAACAGACAATCTGTGGGACATCACACACTAATTACTTACCGCGCTCCGTCAGAGAATCAACACTATACTTGAATGTCTAGTAATAAACAGGAACATACACAGCTGCGCAAATTTGCAGTCTCGTTATGTTTAACCCTAAATGCGGAAGGGGGTGAGATAAATTCAGAACCGTGTCCATTAGGTTTATATATTTGAAGGGGTATGTTCCTTAGTTTAAAACGTGTACGGATTAATGCCCAGGACCTGGGATACCTTAGTCGGTATATCCACTGGCTACATTCTGGACGACCGAGGGGTCAGAGTTCGAGTCCCGGTAGGGTCAAGAATTTTCTTTTATCCGCATCATGCAGATCGGCTGTGAGGTCCACCCAACCTCTTATCCAATGATAACGGGGGGGACTCTTTCTCCGGAGTAAAGCGGCCGGGGCGTGAAGCTGAGAACTCACCTCCAACTAGTGCCGAGGTCAAGAAAATGTGAATATATACATCTACTCCCCCATATGCCTTCGTAGCGTACTGCTTAATTAGTTAAAAACAGAGACAACTTTGTCTGTTTTACCTTCAATGGCCTCGGGGTGTGTAAGTTCGTCAGTGGTGCTACGTAAGCTGCCAACTTAGCACTGTTTTGCACAGAACGCGTAGCAGGCTGCTTTGTAGAATTCTGAGATTAAATTAGTGTTCATTATGAACGTGTAATTATCTCTATAATATAAGAACTTCTTCAGCAATAGCCATTGAGCTCATCCCTCTGCGGAGATGTGTGGCTCATAGCCGTATACCCCTCCCCTTCAACCGTTTGCTGCCATATCTTCAGCTGGTTTGGTCCGTTTCACACGAGCATACACTCCCACAAGCAGACATGGACATTGATGTAATGCCATGCAGGCATATGGGAGGAAGTACAGATGAGATCCCCAAGGGCCGAAATGTTCTCGTGATATCAGCCGTGTCTGTCTTGAACTAGAAACCACAGTTTCTGAGATCTCCTCGGCCGCCATCATCAGGGTCGATTTTGTGAAAGACTGTATGTCGCTGATATTTATGTTCATCTTCCAAATCGGTGCCGCTTCCCATTGGTGTATTATGTAGTAGGAGGGCAGAGTCAAACAGTGCGGTCACCCATCCGACTCTAACCTCGCACTGTGTTGCTTAACCTGGTTTCCCTCTTGTGAAAATATTTTGAAGAGTTATGGGTTCTAGGATATCACGTAGTGTAATCCGTTGAAAAGCGGCCTCCGTAGTCTAGGGGTAACGTTCCCACCTCATGACTCAAAGTACGCGGGTTCAAACCCGGCGGAGGTCGTGGAATTTTTAAGGGCGGAAAAATTCAGGGAACAAGTACTCCGGGAGGGACTTTACGGCACGTAAAAGATCCTCATGTCTCTAGGAGACCTCTGAGTAAAATTAGGTAAAATGTTTCCCGCCCAAGTAGTTTCCAGTGCCTCCATTAGATGGGGTAGTATCAGGTACCACTGTCAGTAGAGGGGCCGAACTCTCTGGCTGAACGGGGCTGGTTGCGAGCACCAGTACCGGAAGGGTATGGCGACTGGTGGAGTATCAAAAGGGGACGTACAGTAGATCAACAACTGGTCGCGGTGCATGGGGAAATCCACCCCCTACAATAATGAATGAATAAATGAATCCGTTGATAGGCAACCGACGTGTCGGAGGAATATATCGCTTCCATGTTCAGGGTGGAAGAATAATCCAAGCAAGAAACCAGTGGGAAAGCAGCTGGCAAACAGAGCCAGTAGTGTCTTCTTTGTCTTTTAAATACAGAATTTTGTTGTGTAGACTGCATACCTCACTTTTATGCAGCTTAGAGCAATTGGTTTACGGGAATTTCGGATTATACAGGGAACGGGAGGAAATGGAAGACAGCAAGACAGTTCCCGTTGTCTCGCTCCTAGGACACATTGTATAGGGGAGAAGTGATGCCCTTGCAATTTTTCCCCTGATTTCTCCTACGCCAGCTCGACGGCCCTTTTCAGAGCCCGGTTGTTTATCTGCTCTTGTCTCCTATTGGTTCGCTTGGTTGTGTCTCAGAGCCAATGGGTACCGGCGGCTTATGTCTTCCCGTTCTGTTTGTCGTACGGGCGAACCAAAAAAATGTTATATGTGATTTCGAAAGAATATCATTTCGACACTTTTTATGTGCACCAACCACTGTTTCTTGATTTACTACATCAGGGAGAACTCTTTTACGTGTGCTGCGATATACTGACTCACGCATGTGTGTGTATCTTTTCCTTACTACCTTAATTTCATCTGCTTACAAGATGCACTCAACCATCAAGTCACTTAATGTCCGGCTCCATCTCCGCTCATTGGATGTTCCGTCATCTTCTCAACTTTATCGACGTTCCCTCTGTTGGTTTATATCCTCTAAGCTAATGGAAGGCCAGGATATTGACGTGAACAATAAATAGGTCTATCAATTTTAGACGTTCAGCTACACTTCACGTGATCTATAAGATATTTAACGACGCTTTATCTACTTACGTCATTATTTTGGCCGTTGTTATTCGCCGGCTTCCCGGGTTTGAGCCCAGCTCAGTTCATGTGGGATTTGTGGCACTGGGTAGGTTTTCTCCGAGTACTTCGATTTCCTCTGCCAGTTCTCATACCACCGACTGCTCCACATTCAACATCACTTATCATCCGAGGCTGGTACAATAGGCCAGTTAGTGGCGGACGTACCAAGTGGACTCAGTATCACCGCAAACCAAGAATCTTAAAAAAAAAAGTAAATTACGTGATTATTTAGTTTAGGTACGACGCTGATATGAATGGCAGTCGAAGCAAATTTACCTTCATTAAATGTAATCTGTTTGGGTGGAACCCGAAGGCTGTTTTATACCCAGATGATTACAGTTATCATTAGATATTTATAATCTAGGATGTTCGAAAAAGTGACGATCTTACATACACAAGATGACGCATATCGACTGCACATTGAGGTAAAAGTAAGTTATTTCTGTGCTTATTGAAGCATCACGGCCTATTAATTTGCCGATCACTGTGACCTTACGATTTAAGGCGCTAAATGCCCTAGCCGTTCGAACATTGGGATCTTAGAATTCCATTCGAGGCACGGATGTACAACTACATCGGCATTTTTCCAGTGTTTCTGTTGTCCTGTGTAGGTAGCAGCCTTGCGACTGGCTATTCCCCCCCTTTTTTTTAATTCTCATATTGGGGGGGGGGTGGAGTCCAGCTGGGTCCACGCGTCACGGCGGCCACTGATTGGCCTATTGTACCTGCCCCGGGTGATTATGATGATGGAGAATTTGGTGGAATGAAGATTGTCAGAGGAAATCGAAGTACTCGGAGAAAACCCGCTCCAGAGCAACTTTATCCACCACAAATCCCACTTGACCAGACCCGGGATCGAACTGGGGCCGCCACTGTGGGAAACCAGCTACTGAACGCTTGAGTTATGGCGCGGCCGGCTCATCCCCCTTTCAGGGAGTCCTACCAACTATCTGTAAGAATTCATAGTTTCAGATTGATCATGAATGAGGACAGGCCAGAACGCATACCCCGTCACAAGGAGAAGAGGAAGCCATATTACCGTATTTACGCGTGTATAGGCCGCAGCACAATTTTCAGACAGAAATTATAGAAAAAATAATTTTCTTGGAATATTATTTCAGGAGTAGAACACCCTGTATTACTAATTATGAATATATATTTTTTAAATGAAGTGTGATTTCGAATATTTCGAATATAAGCCGCACCCCAGTTTTCCTCTTGAATTTTTGGCAAAAAATGTGCGGCCTATACATGCGTAAATACGGCAATTTATGGAGAAGTGGAAGGAATATATCCACGCACGCTTAACCTCAGCTTTATGCCCCGGTCGCTATACCGGTTTTGCTCAGGTAGCAGTTCGGACTTTTTGGTCAAAAGGGAAATATTTTAACGATCCCGCAGATCAAATCCTGATTCGTTTTTCTTCCCGAGCCCGTAAACTGGTCGCTGGGACCACCAATCTGTTTGGTTACTCGAAGACATGTCAATCAATATAGGCCCTTATCCGAATATGGGGACGTGTAAACATCGATAGTGACAGCTATGTGTTAGCCTTCTTACATAAGCAGTATTAATAAATTGTTGCAAGTGTCTGCTGTCTGTTTCATGTAGTTCTTGTTTTCTTTTCAGGTGAGCGCTTGGTGATGCATGATGACGTCTTTGACTGTTGAACTTTTCGACTCTGTGAGTGACTGTGCACTTTTATCATCAATCGCATCTGGGAATTTTAAGGATCAAAGTTGTGTTAGATTTTAGATTGTGACTATGAACAGTGCTGTATTCTGCGATATGATGCCGTATAATCCGTTAGAACATCACGAACGTTTCGATGGAACTTACTGCCTCCATCTTCAGGACCGAAGATTACGCCAAGCGGACAACCAGCGAGAATGAAACAGTAATCAATATCTTGCTGGTTGCTTACTCTTCGAGCTTGATGATTGAGGCAGTAAGCTCTACCGAAACGTCGATGACCTACAGGACTCTGCTGTGTCACATCGCATAATGAAGTCCCTTCGGTCTCGGTTGATAGAGCCGCTTCGGTATTTTGTTTGTAGGTTTTCTTTCCACAGATTGTATCCATTTATTGTTTAGGTATTTTTTTATTATAATACCAATATTGCCTTATGTTATTCCTGCTTATTTTTAAAATCTTTGTTACTGTCATTTCCCATCATTCTGTATCATGCTACGGCTTTGATGAAAGCCGTTTCTGCCATGTCCAGTCCTTTCGTTAACGCGCGATATCCAGGCCCGTACAAGATCGCAAATACCATGTCTGTGATATCGCTATGAGTACAGTTATGGTAGCGTTTGCTTTGGGCATTTCCATAGTAATATGTGCTTTGTAATGGTCGAGTCCGTTTAAAATCTGTTTAGTTTTAGGCAGACATTCATGAAATCCCTTTTCAGTCATCTTTAATACTCTGAGCTGCAGATTAGCTGTGTTCAGTATGCCCAACAGTTTCCATATATTTACCTGATGACGTAAACGGAGACAGCTTCCGAAGCACAGTGTTTATTTAGCCGATCCAGGCGATAGGTAATGTCCGACGTATGTTTGAGTTCAACAGCGTACCTTCAAACTTTTCTACATGACTCTGATCTCAATGGTATCAGCAGCAGTTATAGAGTTGTGTATATATCGAATGTTTCCTGCACATGTCAATAGAAACTGACTTCAAAGGCAGCCTTCTTATTCTGAGAAGTAAGAATTGAATTCTTTTATGTTGTTTAAATAAAATTCATGCTTCTTATAGTGAAATGTTTATTGTTTACCTGCTTATCGTCTTACTTGTTTATTCTTCGTTAATTTAGCGACTGTTTCAATTGCCATAGGCCCTTTCAGCATAGATCGATTGGGTGAACAGTCAGTAATTTACGGGGGGGGGGAGGGGGCGTGGTCTGGCTTGAGGCACTGCATCACATTTTCCTGGGGGGGGGGATTGAGGAAGGTCACAATAGTCCGTCTTAGGGCTGAAATTTGTATTGTGACGTATTTAGAGGTGTGACTTTAGACGGGGTTTGGATTGGTAAATTGCATTTATTGACCACTTATACACACCACTCCGAACTGCAAGAAATTGCTGCGCTGTCGCTGTTCTCCACAATTCACAGTTCACCGCAGTATCAGCTAGGCCTTTTTTCAGGTTGCTATCTTCACCAGACGTTCCCTAGGAACGGCTTATAACATTGGAGATTCTCGCAGCTTCTGTGCTCACATCGTTGCTGTCAGGCGAATATCCCGCAACCGAACTCTTCTCCGCCACCCTTGCAGAGCTCGACTCAATTGCAGATCCTCAGCTAACTGGGTTCCAGGCTGGGGGCCATTTCACACCAACCGCCTAGTCTTCTCTTCACAGACTGACTCCCAACTGGCAACTGAACTGTCTCACTCACCAACCAGCTACTCCATTAAACTGAACTGTACTCAGCCAGCCTGGGGTCCTCGCTATATAGGCTCGGGGCGGACACAGCAGAAAGTACCGCTTTCAACGGTTCTGTTCTTATGGGCCGTTGCCTAGCGATAGTCCGGATATCGTTTCTTCTGGGACGTCTTTACAGAGCCGTTACCAAGCAACGCATGTTAGTTCTCGCAATCGTGGAATAGCAACGGCACTACACGTTACAGTATCTGTGACCTGTAGAATGCGAAGTACCTTTGTTACCAACTCGGATTTTGGCCGCTCGTGGTTTCATGTTTTTTTTTTCTATTATAATCCTTCTCCCCTCTGAGCTCTTGTCCTGGGTATGGGATAACCCTGTGTAATTGGAAGTAGAGGGAAATGAGGCTTCCTTTTAAAAGACAACAAAGACATTAAAAGTTTAAATCTTGTACGTCTTCTAGGAGAATATAGTCGGTATAGCGAATGGCTACAAGTTGGACGTCCAAGTGGTCGGGGTTCGAGTCCCTGTATGTTGAAGAATTTTTCCCATGTCCAGACCGGGTCTGGAGCCCACCAAGCCTCATATCCAATTAGTATCGGGGTCTCTTTCCCCGGGGTTAAGGCGGTAGGGGTGAAGCTGAGCACTCACCTCCAGTTAGTGTCGAGGCCAAGAAAACGTGGAACTATACATCCACTCCCCCGTACGTCTTCATGACGTAGTTCCTGATTAGTTAAATACAGGGACGACATTACATTTACCTTATACGCTTTCTACTTTTAGATAATGACAATTGGATTGTGTACAGATATACTCTCATGACCATACTCGAATTATGCACCACCCTGTAGAAGTGTAGACCAGATCCTTTGCTCGACAATTGCGAATAGGACAGTTACAGTAGATACCGTATTATTCGCTTACGCATGATAATAAAAATGTTCCGTGAAATACGTGAATTTCCATTTCCGATTACGGCTTCATATTTTTGGTGGTCACTTTGAAGCCATCATTACTGGTCCACTTTCCGTTGTGTTTCAGTGGAATTGTCGAGAAACATTTTCCTGTAACTTCAACAAAAAAAGGAAAATATTCCACTACAAAATGTCCGCAAACTATTGTCTTGTGTATTGTATTCAGTTCGTAGCAGAGTTTACAACACATAGTAAACGTATACGGTAAAGGCAAGTACAGGTCCTTACTGTTTTTATTTCTTCTCATTCTTTGCTTCTTTTCTTTATTTTTATAATGGCTGAGTTCCACGAACACAGAATGATGGAAGAAGCATAGAAATCCCAACTTTACGGCAACTCTTGCGCTTATATATGGCTGGCTGCCAACTATGACTGACTCTCTGAAAGCTGGTTGTCATACAACAGAACAGTGCCACTACTACTCCAGAACGTACACAGCTATGTGGAGTAACGTAGCCTCTTATCCGTGCCACAGTGTCTCTTGTCACTGAACGGAGTTTCGTATACGGTAACGTTTTCTTGGTTTACTTAACAGCATTTTCTCAACTACGTATATTGTGCAGCCTTCTTGACTTGGATGTGCAGGATTCGAATCTCGGCCGGAGCTCTGGCTATCGTGACAGAAGTTCTTCGTGGTTTTCCTCATTCTATCCTGATAAATGCAAGAATATTTCCTTGACGAAGCCACATCATCTCCATTCGACTCTATGTAATCCGATATACAGTGGCAACATCGCAGTATAACCCACGAAAACATATTTATGACTTCTATTTTGAAGTTGGTATGATATTGTGACATGACGCCTGAAGTCAGGAATAATGGAGCCAGAGGAGATGTCCATTGCTGGGCAGTGGCTACGTAAACAAGTTTCCGCGGCAATGGATACGCAAGCAGCAGTAGAGGAAATATTTGGAACAATATTTTCTGCTCGGCCTCTCCGAAGTGGTAATAAAAGAAGGGAGCTAGTGAATTGGTGCTCAGTTGGTAATTTGGCTGCAAAGAGAAGGCTTTGCGTGTGCTGTAGTACAGTGATATTTGGAGTGAGTGAGAGTGTTATAGTTCCTATGTTAAAATCCGCTGCCAGGAAGCAGATAGCGGAGACTGTAACAGACTGAGGACACTAGTGAGTGTAACAGTGAACTGTAAAGTGTGGAAAGAGCGATGTATTTATACCTTTTTGTAGTACGACCTGTAAATGTTCAATAAATCCAATAATCCATAATCACACACACCTTCACGTGACAATATTTAAGGAGATGGTTGTGTCATATTTTGCGGTGAGCCTACTATCCAAGCTTCTGACACAGTTTTGAAAAAAATATCTGGACATGAGGAGTAACAGTAGGACGGGGAAAATTACGTAATGGGGAGTTTCATAATTTCCGATCTTCACCGAATATTATTGTTACGATGATATAAACATGCATAAATTGTGGCATACATGTAAGAAGTGTGAAATGCACACGAAGTTTTAGTCGGAAAACATGAAAGGAAGATAATATTCTTTGAAACGAAAACTGGAGCTCAAGTATAATATTGTGACATGTAGATCCATTGCTAGGGAACCACTCGGTGAACAAGCCCGCAACAAATATGCAACCAACAATAGAGTAGACAGATTTCTAGGGAACACCCGCAGTATACCCACGCAACAATAGAACCGGTGTTACAAAGTGTTCTCTATGTGGGTTCACATATATCCTTTGCTAAGCAACGGATGTGTTTTTTGTGCTGTGGTCCTACTCGAGGCCATACAACGAGGAGCTAGCAATAATTGACAGTTCAGTTGGAAGTCAGAATAGTTCCAGTGGAGTGACCAAGAAGATGACAATGTGTCAGTAATTTGTGAACTGTTGTAACCAGTTGTATCAAGGACCAATAAATCCGATCATCAAATCCAAAACCCATCTTATTAGTCACGCAAACCCCGGATACATGACATTTTGGTGTCAGAAGTTGGATCTTAGAGAAATGAGATTCTGAGAAGTGAGATAAGATCCGTGCGGGATATTAGTAATGACATTTCCGGTTTCATGAAAGACGGGGAACTTCTTGAACAGGAGGGACTAGAAGGATTCCCACCAAGGAGTTAATTAATTAACTAATTAATTTGAAAAGTTATGTTCCCATACAGCGTATACATTATAACAGTCTACGGGATACTGGTGCCCTGCTTCTAGTGATTTATAAAGGAACATTTTTAACCCCCACCCACCACAGTGTTCGTGTTAGCGTTTTGGCAGAACGTCACACTAATCGCAGGCTTAGTGCAGAATCATGTACACAATTAATCCTGCACTTATGCCTCAGTGCGATTGGAAAATGCATGTAGTTAATTTCTGATCTTTGAATCACATCCGAATACCAAATGGGGAGTTGGCGGTATTTTGTTTTACGTTTCATAACCGTAGAAGGCGCTGATGAAGTAATTCATGGAAGCTTATGACAGATATGCGTTGAATGAAATCAGTTTTCTGAACTGCACTTTATATAAACATTTCCGGAACTGATCTGCACACAAACACACATGCATTTACATGTACGTGTACTTAAGCCTATATACCCACGCATAGATGCCCGCAAATTGATGTATGTACATGTAATCATGTGACGTATTTACACTTACGTACCTTCATACATGCACATATACATAAGACAAACAATGAAATTGATACACTTCAATAGAATTTAAGGGGACGTTCTACTTAGGGGAAAAATTTGGTAGAGGGGGGGCACTTTTCGTATATCCTTGGTATGTTGCTTATGAGACCCCAAAATTATTTGAACCCATTTGAATTGGAAACGGCTTTAAAGTCATCTTCTAAGTGCTTATAGGAAGAGCGTGTCCAAGTAGTATTTTACTTTTAAACCAAATTTGTCATCAACTTTACTTTCCTCTTTCAGTCAGATATTTTTATAGCAAATATTGTTCAATTTCGATTAAGTTTTCACATAGACTCTCCTGCCGTTTGCTTGGACGGACTCAGGAAAGACCATGAAAACCCTCAGTTAAGATTTCCGGTCGAGATTCAAACAGTAAAAGGTAAAGTCTCTGTGCTTAACTAATTTAGCACTGCGCCATGAAGGCGTATGGTGGAGTGGATGTATAGACCCATGTTTTCTTCACCTCGACACTAGTTGGAGGTGAGCGACCAGCTTCACGCCCCCGCCGCTTTACCCCCGGAGAAAGCCTCCATTGAATAGGAGGCTGGGTGAGCCCCAGAGCCAGTGTAGACAATGTGTAGAACAGAAAATTCTTTACCTTACCAGGACTCGAACTCCGACCTCTCGGTCTTCCAGCCCGTAACCAGTCGCTATACCGACTGCGCTATCCCGCCTCCTCGAAATTCGAACACTGCACCCCTGAAATACCTATCAGGGTGGTTGCAGCTGCCCCTGTTCGCTCCGTACGATTTGTGGTCAGTTTCGATGCAATTCTTGTTTGTGATGTGCGACGTTTCTGCTGAATCGTGTGCAATTTAGCTCTGTCTTCTTCCAACCCCCTGAGTTATTGCCACAAATTCCGTTGAAGTTTGCGAAGCATTTAATTAAATTACGAAGAGTATGCCATTCGTAAACGAAGTTGTGTTGTGTTGCGGAACCATGTGTTGGAATTATTTAAGGCATTAACTGCTCGTGTTTGTTTACATAGGCATGAAATAGAGCAATCGATAAAGGGCCAGGCATTGATTATGCTTTGTGTTGTATGCACATGGAGAGACTGCCATTCGGACGGGGAGTGTTTATGCTAATGCTTTCATTAACTGTCCGAACGTCCATTATCTGTATCACTAATTAACAGTAGTAAAAAAGTAAAATTGTCCCGTTACGTAAAGCAACACGTCATGAAGACGTGCGGGGGGAGTGTAGGTATAGCTCCATTCTATCCTCCTCATTAGGTGATGGTAACGCCTTCAGAATATTTTTAGCGAGATTTTGAAAAGTATTTTATGCAGATGATATTTAGGCTAGTAAATGAAATATTCTGCAGATATGGCAGATACTTATCGACGTTTTTGAGGGACCTGCTGCCCCCATTTTCACTTTACCCAGAAGACTGAGGCGGTACGCTCCTCCGAAACATGAGCAGCTGTGTAACAGATGACTCGACGTCACACTTACCTTATTGTCATTGTGTAATAGATTGACCCTGTCATGACAAGAATATTTGCTTGTTTACTTCCTTTTTCTTTATTATCTTTATTTTTTATTCTTCTTTCTACTTTTTATTTTCCTTCGTTATTGTCCTACCATTTGTTAAATATTTCGTCCTTAATAATGTGGTTCTTAGTTCCTTTTTACATTTTCGTCTTTTCGTTCAACCACAAGCGTAGATATGTACGCGCTTCACAGGGCTGAAGCTGTGCTGTGTAGGAACACAGTCCCGTATCGTGAGATCTTTACGTGAAGACCGTATTCACGCTGAAGAAATCAGAGTAATTCATTAAAGAATGTAGAGAGATGTACTAATCTCTAATTACGCATTTAACGTATTTTTCCGTCTAGCTTTTTCATGTTCAATACGGGAGGGGAATTCCAGATCGCTACTTTTTCGCTTAGTGGGGGGTGGAGTCCAGCTGGATACACTTGTCACGGCGGCCACTGATTGGCCTATTGTAGCCTAACCCGGGTGATTATGATGATGGATTGGCAGGGGAACCCGGGCCACCGCGGTTGGAAGTCAGCGACTATCCGCTTGAACTTTGGCGCGGACTTAGCGTCATGGAGTTAATCGGTTAAAATACAAATAGCGCAGTTATGTTGTAAGAACTACACATATTACAGGGACACATTAAAAGATTCAGGAAGGAGTGTGAAATATCACCGAACTACATAACTGATAATCCTTACTGTCTACGATTAAGATGATAATTTGGTGATGTATGAGGGAAATATAGAGAGTTCCTCAAAGCGCACGATCTTCTTAATTTCACCCGTGTTTATAAGCAGACATTGTCGAATATCGTCCAGTTAATTGCAGTTTTATCGGGTACTAGCTAGTTCTCATGGGCCTGTACCGTCGAGAGGTGCCTACCATTATGTAGGACACACTGGACACGGTTCTCAGTTCGAGGCCCTTAATTTAACCTATGCAAACAGATTATAATGTCAGTTCATACAAACCTGTTTAGTTGGGGTATTATCCTGTTGTCATTCCTTATTGATAAATTTGTGAAATAATTAAAAAATTCTTGTTTATAGAGCGTAATTTCTGCCAGACTTTGCGTTCATTCCTGCAGTGAGTCTTCCATTAACAATTCTGAAAGTTGTTTTATTGGTAATCACAGCCCTCCGAGATTACGTAGGAATTAGCAAGTTATTGAAGGTAATGGTAATGCATTACTATTTGCAACTTTTTATATAGCAGCTGTGTTCTCCAATGAATTTTACGCATTTCCACAAATGCGTTCTTTCATATTTTTCGTACCTCTTTGGTTGTGGTGGTAACTTATTGCTGATATGAATGTGTTGCTGCAAAATCAGCCTCACTACAAACATACAGTTGCATTATTTTTGTTGTATTCTGTTATACGTTCGTTATACAGAAGCCGTAGACCTGCATCTTCTTGCTGTGAACTGCCCTACCCTGTTATTTAGCAAATGGTGAAGTCACTCCTCTTCTGCCCGCGCCATAGCTCAAGCGGTTAGTCGCTGGCGTCCCACCGCGGCGGTCCGGGTTCGATCCCGGGTCTGGTCAAGTAGAACTTGTGGTGGACAAAGTGGCGCTGGGGCAGGTTTTCGCCTAGTACTTTGGTTACCCCTGCCAATCTTCACTCCACCAAATTCTCATCATAATCACCCGGGGCAGGCTACAATAGGCCAATCGGTGGCCGCCGTGCAGAGTGGACCCAGTTGGACTCCACCCCCACCCCCCCACTAAACGAATTAATTACTCATCTTCTTAAATAATTAAACACCCCACCATGAAGGCGTATGCAGAAGCGGAGGTATAGCTCCACTCTTCTTGACATCGGCGCTAGATATAAATGAGTCGTGAGTGTTTCGCCTTATGTTCCGGCTGCTTTACCCCATGGGGAATAGCCCCCAGCAGCAGTTGTATAGGAGGCTGGGTGGGCCCCAGAACCGGTCTCGACGCTGTGAAAAAGAGAAAAATCTTTCCCCTTGGCGGGGCCCTGACGGGATTTGATTCCCTATAAGGGCGAGAGATTTTCATCTTAACAGCGTCGAAACCGTTTCTGTTGCCCAACCACGTACATACATAATGAGCTGGGGTACCATGGTCTGTATAGCGACTGGCTGCGGGCTGTACGACCCAGGGGTCGGAGTTCAAACCCCGGTAGTGTCAGTAATATTCTCTTCTCCACGTCGTCCTGACCGGTTTTGGGGCTCTCCCCTCCTCCTATCCAATGGGTACTGGGGGCTGTTTTCCCGAGGGTAATGCGGCCGTGGCGTGAATCTGACCACTCACCTGCAACTAGTGCCGAGGTCAAGAAAATGTGGATCTATACATCCATTATCCCATACCCCTTCATGGCGTTGTAGTCTGCGGCTTTCAATATGCGTAGCCCGTTCGGGTATTGGCTGTGTGCTGTACTCTTCCAGCATTCGAGCGTGGAACGGATGCGTTACTCTTGTTACTGGTCTGGGGGTGTTTAACACGCGTATAATTATTTCCGTTTTGCAGCGTCAAATGGTGAAATGTGTAGAGGGATGATGAGTCAGAAACTATATGGAATGAAACGGTTTTTATGTATTTGACAGTTCTGTCCCATAATTTTCCTGCTGTGTCTGACGAATGCGGTCTACTGACCGGGATTCAAACCCAGAACATTCCGAAAACCAACAGCATTTCCAGCTCCCCTGTTGAGATATTAGTTATACACGTTAAAGATTGAAATTCAGTTGCTAGCATAATTTATATGAAAGCCGCAGACACAGAAACACTAATATTTACAGCCTCATAGTGAAACGAGAAAAACATATATGCCACTCTTGCTGTGACGTGTAGGAAAAGAGAGTTCGGAGCGAGGGGTTTGGCAGATGTCGGCGCACATACGTACCTGCTGACAAGCAAATCGATGGAGATAGCGGGAATGTGAATGCAGACACTCTGCCCTTCACAATCACAAATGCCACGGTTCTGGCAAACAAAAGTCGCCGTTACCTCTCCATCTTTCGTTGCGTATTCACCTCTGTGTATTGGGCTTTGATTTTAACTCCATTTCTGACTCCACTGTGTATGTGCGACGCTAGGAAAGAGAAGTCTGTATCATGTCTACAAATACATGAAATATAGTAAAACAATACTTGAAATGATTAGTATATGTTTTAAGAAATGACTTCAGCATTATCAGTCATCAGTGCTAGTGTATTACTTAAATACTGTATGAAGTTTGCTTATGAATGCTATAAAATTCCGAATTAGAGACAGCAACGCTAGTCTCTGATTAGGGAAGTGCTGGGTTCGAATCTGACAAGGACACCGACTGCCCTAACTGAGATTGTTTGACCGCTCTCAAGTTTAAGCCTCTTATATTTCTTGTGTCGTGGTTCTCCTTGACCAGTGTTGCTAACATTTGCATTTTAATGATTTTGTATGAGTTCTACTTGTCTGCATAATTTTGTTATATAGTCATATATGTTTCCCGTTATATAACGTCGGGGCGGACAGACAGAAAACACCTTTCAATTCCATATCAACGGAAACGTTGCTCTGTGATCAGTAGGTTTCCAAGAATCCATCACCACGGAAACGTGTTTGCCGACCCGTTTCCTAGCAGTGGCCCTACACGTCACAGTATCCATCTGTGTCTCTGTTTCTCTCTCCTTCACGATTTGTGACCAGATTTTTTTGTTCAGTTCTCATTCTTGTCATGCGCGATACGAGCAAGCCTCTCTCATTTCTTCCTCTTGAGTTCACCTCCTGAATACTGCCCCAAGAATACAAATAGGAGAGCTCATAATGCAGTTTCATCCGTCATCTTGTTATTGCTCTCTCGGGATCAAATATTGAGCAATCTGAGTACTATTCGAAATTATGCGAAGCGTCAGGTATCGTGAAATTGCGGGTTCAGTTCTTGAGAGTGCTCGAGGCAAGGAAGGGTGGCAGACTGTGGGGGTGTGGATACATTTTTCTCTCCTTTCCCCGTTTGTACTCAGTGAAATATAGCAGGAGATTACAGTTTATCTCTACAAGCGGAAGCGAGTGAAGTGCCAGGTAATTACAACTTCCGGTTCTTCGGCTCATCCGTTTCTGTTTCTTCGTGTTTTTATATCACTTTCTTGGGAAATTTTCCTTAACTCAGTTGGAAATATTATTCATCCTTTGCCATTAACCCCACTTATGATTGAGATTAATCTACTGATAACTACAGATAAAACTAAATATGTATCAGAACCCATTATTCAGGTGTACGTGGAAATGGAATGAGTTTAAGGAACGGTCTGATTGTCTTAATTCTGATGCTCTTGACGTCAATGTCACTTCAGTGCTTTGGATGACGTCATCTCCTTCTTTTGACGAAGGATTCCCGACTTTAGTTATATAATTGCCTGGAGTAGGATTTCTTCAACTGTTTCAGACCAAAGGATAGATTCTTTATAGTTTTCTGAGTAGTACAACTATATTGTAAGTCTTCTAATGTCCCCCCCCCACCAGTTTTTTTTTACCTCTCATTGGTATAAAAAACTGCGTAGTTTTAGTCCGCAAGTATGTCGACCTAGCGACCGCCGCTTGTCGGCGAAGTTACTGCCAACTTTAGCGGATAGAGGGCGTCGCATGGTCAGCGCAACGAATCCCAACTGCCGTTAATTTCGGTTTTCTAGACCGAAGCCGATATTTTCTTAAAATAGCTCCTCAGTTATCCTCATGAGGCTGAGTGGACCCCGTTCCAGACCCACTACTTCTCAGAAAATCTGGTAATCGAACCCTGGACCCCTGGATATGTAGCCAGGAACTCTGACCACTAGACCATATGAAGTTGTTAATTATTGCGGTATGAAATTCAATAAGAAGTGTATCCATAATTATACGATTTTATGGATGCTCTTGCTTCATCAGTCACTTATCCTCCGTCTTCCTAACCTGGATTACGGTATAACCTTATTTATATGTAATGTGTACAGTTCCTGGAAATTGTTTCCACGCGTCTTCTGTTTCTTTTTTTCCAATGTACAAACAAACCTTACAGTTGAAGAATCGAAGCACGGACTGTTACATTTTCAACCTGCTGTAACTTCCTGGTTTCCATAAAACGCGACAAGATTTTTTTAATTAACCTAGACGATAACTTCTGATAAACATTATTATTCTGCAGCATTACATGTAAGCTGCTTAGAAGGTCGTTTTTCTTGGAATTATTGAAGGATTTTGTGCAGCGGATGTATATCCACTTTATGGAAGTTGAGAGAAAAAACAGGACAGGGAATTAGTCTGTTGCCTCCCGTGGTGTGTTTTACCTGCCATCGAACTAAGTGCAAGAGAAATGCCGCGCCATAGCTCAAGCGATTAATCGCTGCCTACCCACCGTGGCGGCCCGGGTTCGATCTCAGGTCTGGTCAAGTGGGATTTGTGGTGGACAAAGTGGTTCTGGGGTGGTTTTTCTCCGAGCACTTCGGTTTCCACTGCCAGTCTTCATTCCATCAAACTCTCCATCATCATAATCACCCGGGGCAGGCTACAATAGGCCAATCAGTGGCCGCCGTGACAAATGGACCCAGTTGGACTCCACCCCCCACTAAGCGAATTAAAAATAAGTGCAGCACAACTTGTAGATATACACAGCTCAGCTCTCACAGTTTTCCTTCCGTTATCCTGACGTTGATGAAGAGTCGAGGTAACTCAGTCTGTATAGGAACCAGGATGCGAGATGGACAACTGCTGAGTCGGAGTTCAATGCCTGGTAGGGTCTGGAGATTTTTCTATTCTCCGCAGAGTCTATTCCAGATATGGGGCCTACACATTCATCTTTCAAATGAATACGTTGTTAAAGAGGCCGTAACGTGAAGCTGACCACCTCCATCCGTTGCCAATATCAAGAGTGCTTGGAGGTGTAAGCATTGCCCACACGTCTTCATGGCGTGGTACTTAATAAAGTACAGATACAACTTTTATATTTATCCTAAACTTGTTGTTATTGAAATGACGTCATTTTAAGTGAAGTTTTTAGTTATACGTTATCCCTATCTCTATTAGAGATATTCATCCATTTATATGTTGTCGGTGTATTTACTCCCTTCTTTGTCTCAAATTCTCCAATCACTCATTCGTGCATCTTTATTCCTAAGTTTCATCTGAACTTCTGAAATTAGTTCTTCTTTCGGGTAGACGGGTTTATCCATGAGGGCTATTGCTGGACTATTTTTGCGTGAGGAGGCTTGCGAGTGTAAAACAGTGAGGACGTTGGCAGTTCTCCTGTTAATCCTTGAAGCAGTAAACATAGGCGGTTCTAATTAAGAAGGAGAATTTGCTGACAGTTGTGGGGGAAGTTGGATTTTATTGGTTGGTACACGAAGGAGCTTCGAGACAGTTGAAATTGGAATTCTGGCCACGTTATTAAGATGTTTTAACTGGCCTTGAGTTTATTGAGCGGTGGCTGTAAATCAAGTGACCGAGTCAATAAGTCGAGCTTTACCCCGCCGCTCAGCGGTGTTCCTGTAAAGGTTTCTCTTCCGTTATGTGACTCTTAGTAACGCTGATATGCAGTTGAGTGTCTTTTCAAATAATTTTTATTTTTTGTGTGGAGGATCTAACGCGCTCAGAGTCCAGAAAACAAAAATATATATATACACGTATATAGTCGACTGATAGGTTGATAGAAAGAAGACGAGAATTTGAAATTGTTTTGAAGGAAGGAATTGTGCGGAGGGATTGAGGAAAACCACGAAATACCTCTCTCAACATAGTCGATATTCGAACCAAGATTCTAACCAAGCGGAAATGTGCGGAGGGATTGAGGAAAACCACGAAATACCTCTCTCAAGATAGTCGGTATTCCAACCGAGATACTAACCCGGCCCCCTTCCAACCGAAAACGAGTACAGATTGTAATTTCAACCCTTCGATATACATCTTTTATTCCTAAAGCAAACAATTTAATAATTAATTCGAAGGTCACTTCATATTTTACCCCGTGTTTTCTGCGTTACTCGAACCGTCATGTTATAAGGCATAGGAAGAGTAATGTCTCCTGTCAAGTGACACCATGCAGCCTCTCCTTAGTTATTGTCATGAGAACCTCAGGTCTAACTTACAGGAAATAGTTTTTCATAGTCGCTTAACTTACGGTAAGTTTCTAATAATATACAAGTTCAGCCGTCAACGCAACAATTTTTTATTAATTTGGGTTATACTACCCTTTAAGGGTAGACACACATAATGTAACCCAAATTAATACAAAATTGTTGCCTTGACGGCTGAATTTGTATAGGAATAAAACAAAAATAATTACTCATTTTCGCTCTAAGTCCAGTAATTATTTGGAACACTAGGATAACTAACAATACTCATATGAAGGCCTGACGTCTGCTTTAACACTAAGAAACTCCATTTTACTCACACAGCGTATTTACAGATTTCTCATGATTCTGAGAATAAATAGCAATTACTTCGCTAAATATAACTCAGCAGTTTTTTTCCTTTAAAATGTTGAAAGTTCATCTGATCCTTGCTTATAAATCCGCCATACCAACCTTGATGCTTCAGATCCTATTTAAATACGAATTAAAATTGTTGATACAGCCCGAAGGACATTTCTGTTGGTGTGCCTGGTTCTAAGCTCTGTTTGTACAATGTGAACATGTAGAACACTGCAAAGGAACACTGTGTACTTACATTTAAATTTCATGCTCTTGCTCAGGGTTTAATTATCTCGAAGTTCCTATCGAATTACAACTTGATACAATGTAATTTCCTTGCACGGAGAAAGGGAGCGAGAGAGCGGGGTAGTGTGGGTGTGTGTGCCGTAGGTTTATAATCGTCGAGGAAGGGTGACAACAGAATAAAGGAATTACATTGCCTCATTTTCGCGTCCTATCTTCCTCCACAATTTACCGACACATAAATTTGAAATTTTTGCCATGTTTCAAAATGTCTCTCTGCACAACTGCTCCACAGACCTCCAATAGTTAGAGTACGTTCCTGGCCGCGCCGTAGCTCAAGTGGTTAGTCGCTGGCTTCCCACCGCGGCGGCCCGGGTTCGATACCGAGTCTGGTCAAGTGGGATTTGTGGTGAATGAAGTGGCGCTGGGGCAGGTTTTCTCCGAGTACTTCAGTTTCCCCTGCCAATCTTCATTCCAACAATTTCTCCACAATCAGCCTCACCTATCATCTGGGGCTGGTACAGTAGGCCAGAAGTGGCCGCAGTACAAGGGTCTTAGTCCCACACACTAGCAGTAAGTAAAAATAGAGTACGTTCCTGCTGGGTAATGCAGAACCATCTTACGAGGCTGCCAAACAGTGTTCACGGTGTCACACTCAGACATTCCGTACTTAGGCTCTTCAATGTTTTGTCGCATTAGTTCGTATGTTTCAATCTCCAATTTTCGATCCTTCTCAGGTTTTAAATACATGTAGTTTATTGTGATATGAAGCTAAAGCTATCCCTCTAACAGGCCGTGAAGGCCCATAGGGTTGTGAGACGTCAAAGTTCCCACATTCTCTTTAGACAGTCGGCTCACAGATGGCGGTGAGGTTGTCAGCCTTACGCGCCGACCGCCGTTTACCACCTAGGAAAATTGTGGTACTCATTTCTGTTAGAGGCTGAGTCGACCCCAGGGTCATAGTGCGGCTGGAGGGATAAGATAAATCGAAAAAAGAAATCAAGTGATTTCATCGGAACTCGAATCCACGACCTACCGACTTGTAACATAGTGCCTCAACCAACTACGCAACCGCGTGCCCCTTCTTGTGATGTAAGATCTGTATATCCATAGTTAAACTGAATAAAATCACAGTGGAGACTAGAAAGAAAAGTTCCCCTTAGATCTGTCTCCTACGTTAACCCATTCATATTTCGAACATTGTATCCTTGTGCCCCTGTTACACAAAATGTGAAGGCAGAGATAATTCGCGAAGTGGACGTTCTGTGTGGAGGTTTCCTTTGTTTGTCTACGTGTGTATCACCTAAATTGGTGAACGCATTTCAATTAAGTTTAGGAATATATATGCGTTGTGGTCCTGCGTTGTGGGACCGCCTCTGTGGTCTAGTGGTCAGAGTTCCTGGCTACAGATGCAGATGTCCCTGGTTCGATTCCAGGCGCTGTCACGTTTTTTCAGAGGTAGTTCGGTTCCACTCAGCATCGTGAGGACAAATGAGGAGCTAGTTGAATGGAGAAATAGCGGCTCCGGTCTAGAAAACCGAAATTAACGGCCGTGGGGATTCGTTACACTGACCACGCGACATCCTCTATCCGCTAGAGTTGGCTGTAATGCCCTAGCGGCGTAGGGGGGCATGGAGGTATCCCTCCCGCTGCTGCCGCCGCTGTAATGCCGTGGTACAGGGGGGGCGTGGAGTCAGCCCGCCTCTGTCCCCACTGTAACTCCGCATGTAGGGGCCGTGGAGGTATCCTTCCTCGCCTCCACTGGTTATGTCGTAAACTGGTACTCCTGGTAACGTCGCGCCGTCGGGGGTGTGCAGGTACCCCTCCTTGCCTCCACTGGGTATGCTGTAAGGCGTTAACGCAACCATCCTAGCTTACCCTTAGCTAGGATTCTCCTATATCGGAGTTTCCTTCTGTCATACAAGCTGCCACCATCTATTTTCTGTTCTTTCAATTGTTGGTACTACTCCCTGGCATATAGTCTTAGCTCCTTCTTGACCACTCCGCATATGGTTTACAGGTAGCCACGTAATCCCTTAATATTACACTTTATCTTCGGATCTTGGGAGGGCGTTACTATCAAGGCTCCCGTACTCTGCCTGTGTGGCAGGAGCCTATCCCTGCCTATTC
>NW_019742439.1:812470-832739 GCF_002891405.2 Cryptotermes secundus
TTTTTTTTTTTTTTTTTGCCTGCGCTCTGTGATCTGAGGTTTCCACGTCAGTGACTATGAAGATAAAGTTATCTTCTGGTAACTGACGCGTCATAGCTTTGTTCTAGTTTACTAACATTTCGTCGAACGTACTGGGTCCGTCTTTAAGATCGATTAGTATATCGAGCAAACAACAATTCGATTAATAATCATGTTAGCATGGAGTACGATTACTGCTTAGAAACCTGCATTTATAAAGTTGTTTATATGTATTTTTTTAATTGTAATTGTGTCATGTAACTATATGAACTGGGATAGCTTAATTGGTATAGCGACTCCCTGGACGGCTGGGGTTCGATTCCCGGCAGAGGCAAGAATTTTACTTTTTCCACAGCTTCCAGCACCGATCTGGGGCCCGCCAACCCTCCTATCCAATGAGTACTGGGAACTCTTCCTCTGGGGCGTGAGGTTCACCATTCGCTTCCGTCTGGTACCGATGTCAAGAACGGTGGAGCTGTACCTTCACTCCCGTATACGTATTCATGGCGTGGTGCTTAATTAATTGAGCGCTGTAACAACTCTACAGTTTTTTGTTATGTTTGCTCTACATATGTGGCAGAATCGTTTCACTTTGATATATTGGAATAGCAGGAGGAGATAAGTAATAATATTGGCTGTGTGAATTTGTTCTTTTTCTTAAGTTTTGTAGTTGTTTGTACATGGTATTTTATAAATATTCTATCATGAATTATTTTCACAACGTAATTTTATTTGCTTACCGACGGTAATCTACGTGTCCGGGATGCGATGGTAATTGAGTTGGGCTCGTCTCTTTATAATTACTCCTAAAAAACACTCTCTCCCCCCCATCCAGCCCCATGTCTAACAGTTACCTGCGGACTTTTTCTCCCCGAGTAAATATCGTCTGGTTATCGTCTTCTTTCTTGCTGTACTTTTCGACCCTGAGAATGGATGCAGTATCTTCGTCCGAAATGTCTGTGATATATGTTACTATGTATATGGCCTCACATCCCAGAACATGTACAATTTGAGGCACGATAAAGTTCTCTATTTCTCATTTTAGTTCTTTGTGAAGGTGAGAGTTAGCTAAACTCTGATTTCGTAACTTTAAGGGACTCGGCAAGCTGTGAATTACTGAGTAATTCAGAGGTTGGTTCCTCTTAGATCGTATGGAAGAACTAATGAGCTCTAGAAACTGTTAATGATATGAATTAGTGCAGTCGACGCAGTTCTCATCTGCGTTCTCTAATTAACATGCTCTTTCCGTAATCATTCAGAAGACGAGTCTCCAAATGTCTGCTTACTGCGACTGCCAGGCAAAGGAAGCTGTTAAGGCAGCTTAACCTGTAAACCGATAAATTTGTAGGCGTTTCATGAAAGAAATTCGAAAATCACGAACCGAGTGTGTTGTGTCTAAGTAGTTACTATAGGATAGAATAGGATAGGATAGAAAAACACGACGTTTGGGAAACTGGATCTGTTTCCGTCCTCAGGTGAGGGAAACAGATCTAGTTTCCGAAACGTCGTGTTTTTCTTACTTGTCTTAAAAACCAGGACGATGGATAAAGTCCGAAAACCCAATATCTCTGTGTGTTAAGTCTGTTTTCCACGCAAGTGACGGCGCCCAAAGTATGGAAACGACTTAGATGAGATTTTGTTGTCAGCTATGAAACGTAACTTCTTAAATAAAAATACCATTTGTATATGGTCTAACAGCCGCCTGGAATTTCCATTTCGTGAAGAATGTCCATAAAAATATTCTTCACGTTTTGAATTCCAGAACCATATCGTTGTTGCGTTGTTGGTACTTATATAGCTCCTGGGGCACGTCTTTACATATACAGGATGTCCTAGTATTCTCTTTTCCCAGGTTAGACTCACGGTCCACGATAGAACTGTTTTATTTACAACCAATCGCAAATACAGCAGATACAAACAAGTGATAGTGTAACCCCAGTGTTACCACTTAACAACAAGAAGTTCTCGGAAGAACTAATCTCCTACTTTCTTTAATACGAAACGGGCCGAATAGAAAATGCGCCTCCAACAGTTCGTCTCCGCGAGAATGTCCCAACCGAGTTGTTACCTGGCAACGATAAGGGAACGTGCTTATCGAGCCGCTGTCTAGCAACGAAAGGACAGGTACACCGATCCTGTTCCTATTAACAATACGAGGGACACATATATAGACACGCAGACTGATCGGAGGGATTTATGAAGTACGTATTTGAGATGGGCGCAGGTGCAGTGATGTTCTGTACATACCAGGTTTAATGAAGATGTTTTTCATGCATTCACAAGTAAATAAAGTACGATTCACAGACAGCATGGAAATAGCATAAGCCTACTCTTTTTTTTTCTTCAAAATAAGGACATTAGACTAAAATTAAAGAATCTGAACGCAAGTGAAAATAACCACATACACTTCACGGTCTCGGTGTAGCGGCCTTCATGACAACCGTTACTTCGTTAGCTCACTATTTTTATACACCCTGTTGTGTGTCACAACTATATGGTTAGGTAACTTATCCGTCAACACAACAAAAAATGGTATTGAAATTAAAATCAATATCTCATAGATCGAATTTTATTGCTTACCGCTACATGTTTCGGTCCTCATGGGACCAGTTAACCTATGAGATATTGATTTTGATTTTTTTTTCACTGGCTCTACAGCCCCCTTGGGCCCTGGCCTCCAATTTTTTAGTTTCACGTTCATTCTACAGACGGTAGGACTTCTTGGACGAATGATCAGCTCGTCGCAAGGCATGTACCTAAACACAGGACAACACAAACACAGAATAAACGCATACACATACCAAACACCCATGACTTGCGTGGGATTCGTACCCACGATCCCGGTTCCGAGCGAGCGAAGACAGTACACGCCTTAGCCCGCTCGGCTACAGTGACCGGCAGTGCATAAGAATAATATATAAGAATTCAGTCCGTACCTCACAGGAAACAGATCCGAACCCCCGATCCCGGTTCCGAGCGAGCGAAGACAGTACACGCCTTAGCCCGCTCGGCTACAGTGACCGGCAGTGCATAAGAATAATATATAAGAATTCAGTCCGTACCTCACAGGAAACAGATCCAAACCCACGATCCTGGTTCCGAGCGAGCGAAGACAGTACACGCCTTAGACCGCTCTACTACCGTGACCTGCATTGGTTTTAATTACAGTGCCATTTTTATTGTGTTGACGGATACGTTACCTAAGCGTATAGTTCGTTAGCAGAGGTTTTTGCGCCACTGAACTCGACGCTTCAGACTGACGTTCCTCGTGATGTTGCGACGTATGGGATCAGGCGAAACCACAACACGACTGTTACTCACATGAGCTGCTACTGCTGAATTATTCCACACGAGAGATGCACGACTTTCTGCCTTGCAAGGCGTGCCATACATTCGGTCCTATCATAAGGTTATTTTAGATGCTTGTATGTACGTAGACACTGAAAAGGTAAATTTGTGCTTATGCTTAATTAAGCACCACACCATGATGAACCGTGTGGTATAGCTACATGTTTTCTTAACCTCGGAGCTAGGTGGTGGTTGATTAGTAAACTTTACCCCCGTGAGAGATTCCCTTGTACCCATCCTGTCTCGATGCTCTAGAGAACGAACATTTTCTACCCCTGCCTGTAATGGAACTCTGTTCTCCAGCCATCCAGCCTGTAACATTGTTTCTGTACTGTTACGCTCTCTCAACTGCATAGGTTAAGTAGCGTCATATACTGTAGAAGGAAAGTGTGTTCACTTGTTCTCTGGTGCTGTTCTTGCATTTGTACGAAACCTATACCCCTTCCGAGGTTCGAATATTTGACCTTTCGAAAATGAAACAGGAGTTTTAATCAGCCGTGACAGCTATAGAGAGACGCACTGTCTCGGGACATTTAATCCCAGCGTGAATGGTTCTACATGGATTCGCTCATACTGATATTCACATAGATCAAAGCCAGCACGAACCTTGAAATGAGTTTCTGTGATTCTGAACCTGGCTTTAGTTTTTATTCTGTAGCTTTTGCTTACGAACGCGATACTCAGTGTTCAGTTCCTTTGGCAAATATGCTGTAGTGTAGTGACATGTAAGCTGTAGCGGTTACTGGTATGTAGTGTATCCCCATGACATAGCGAGCTATGTTACTAGGTAGCAAATACTCATACAAGAGTACTTTTCCGTTTAAGTTGAAGGGACGCGAACAAGAAATTCTCTTTGCGGAAACATATCGTAGCAATCCAGTTTCTGTAGAGCTTGGCTATTTGAAATTATCGAAGTCCCTTTTTTTTTTTCTTAACGTTTTAGTCAACTTTTCTTATTTTGTAATGAAAAACTGGCCCAGGTGGCTTCTGAATGAATGGGTTTATTTTCAGAAACATTGTACGAATATAACCCCAAGGTGCGTTTTCTCCCAGTACTTCTGTTTGTCCTGCCAATTTTCATTTCACAAGCTGCTCCAAATTCATTAGTCGTCCTGTCGTCAACTCTATGTACGTAATCTGAATGCAAAGAGAATCGTAAACTAACGGACATAAAATTTTCTATCACTTCTTCCCCCATCTTCACTCGCTGCCCCATCCCTTCCTCCTCTTTCTCTCCTTATGTTATTCTTCTTTCCTATCTCCTCTCGTTTCTTCACGCCCTCCCCTCCTCCGCCTCTCCCATTATTCACTCATTCTTCATTTCCATTCCTTCTTTTCATCACTTATCCATTTCCTCTTCCTTTTACTCTTGAACCTCGTGAACAATTGTGAAGTGCTGATGAAAGTATGAGACCTTCTAGACCCAGACAACGTGAAGGCGGTTAAACTGCGCATGTTCTCAAGTCGGCAAGCGAAATTATGTCGCTCTGGATATGTATTCAGTAGATAACCGCTTATTATTACACACTCCGGGCTGAATTGCAGTTGCTTCAAGCGGGAAAGAGCTCAGTTCGTTACACGCCTGTAGATCTGTGATCGGCATCCTGCATTACACAGGAGTCGGAGAAGTTGTCGCCGAGTCACGGCGAATATGAAAACTGTATGAGCAGTAGCTGGGTAGACTTGTAGTCGGGAAGTACACAGTTTGGATTTAAGTCCAAGTACCGCCAATTGTGATTGTGATTTCCCCTTGCGTCTCGTAGCTCTTGGTGATTGTAAATTAATATGAGTGATTTTTTTTAAAGAATGTTTCTGTGACTACATGGTTTACATAGCATTGAAGTATGACAGATGAGTTGCAAACCGAGTTAGAAAACCTGCCGTGGCTTATTTTAACATGTTAACTGAACATTTGCTTGGAGGAACAGAGAAACGCCAAGAAAATCTTAGCTGAGTTACCGGTTTCTGGTACATTAACCTGCTCCCCATTTCTCTGTGCCTTTAGTTGTGTAATTATTATTATTATTATTTTAGTTGTATTCTCGTGAACTCGCTTTTTCGTATGTCTCTTTATCGTCTTTATTTACCGATGCCCGTAAACGAGTAAAGAATTGAACTAAATTGAATTTAATTATGGAATGAGTTGGGAAGCAGCATGTTTCATCTTATGTCTCTGTTTTTACTGAAAATTAATTTTTTTATGATTTCTATGGAGAACTTTGTCTTTTCTAAATTGAAGACAGCTTCGTTTAAGTTTGCGTTTCCATATCGGTCGCAACAGAACAGTCAGTCATTCACCTGATATTTGCATATGCACCTGATATGTCGCTAAAATGTAGCTGTTCCTGAACTCTTCGTTGTGTACAATGTATGGAATTTGATTGGTTTTCATTCCAGAAATATTAATATTCCTGTTTCCATACATGGAATTAGGCTTTCATTTTCCCCTCTAGTTTGTGCACAATTTCAGTTTATGTGCGTATGCTTATTAATTTCACTGAATATGTCTGACACGTAAATTCGTCCGCAAACAATTATACCTGAAGAAGTCATACGATTATACTCGAAATTGCAATCACATTAGCTGTTACGGTTGATTACCAGTCCACGCTCTGTCTGTAGTCACATTCCAACTAACAGTATGTTTCTCTTTGTGGAGTTTTCAGCACATCCTGTAGGGAAAGTGTGCAGTAGCATACGGATTAAAATAATAAATATTAAAATATTCTGGGGCCCGTATTCGTCGGATATTGTGCTTGCATGTCTGAAAACTTAGTAATAAAATATCGTATTATTTTATATACCATTAGCTTAGATGAAGACATTAAATAATTGTGAATATTGACTTTTGTAGAGTGATAATAATACTTATATTTTAAATATAATTATGGATGTTGAATGTGAGGTTGTCGTGTCGTGAATATGGACATTCAGGAAAAGTTCTTTCACCAAAAAATGCAAACGGATGAACTGAGACTTTTAACTTCTGTATGGAACATGCGAGTACCTTAAGTGTATGTGTATTCAGCGGAGAAAGTGAAAAGGTTTGGTAACAATGAAAAGTCCTGCCTTATTATATATGACGCCGGACAGTATTGTCACTATTTGTGATTGTGACTATAGACGGGATTTGGACTGATGAATGGATTTATTGAACACTTGTACACAGGACTCGGAACTACAAGCATTTACAGCGTTATCGGTGTTCTACACGCTTTACAAATCACTACAGCACCCGACAAGCCTTTTCTGCGCTGCTGTATCTCCACTAGCTGTTCTCTGGCGACGGCTTCTAACAGTGGAAATTCTAGTTTCTGTACTCACGTTGTTGCTGCCCGGCGAGTAGGCTGTCTATTCTCAGTCTCCCTTGCACAGTTCAACTCATTCGTTGTTCTAACTGTCCTTGTTATAACTTCTCGGCACGGACAACATAGAAAGCACTGTTCTTCTATTGTTGCATGCGTATTCGTTAGGGCAGGAACATGTTTACCGTGCTGTTGCCCAGAAACGACCATTGTTTATTCGCCTATCTTCCAGCCGTTGCTACGCACTACAGTATGATAGAAGTTTAGCGACTTTGTGAGGAACGTAGTGCTTCCATCTTCAGAAGCGAAGAATGAGCCAAGCAGATATCCAGGAACAAGGAAGAAGCAGTGTGAGAGAGAATCAGTAGGCTAAGGGAGAGGAGTAACTAGGTGCTGACCACGCGCAATGAAGTGATAGGATAAGAGAAGAAATGAGCTGAGGTGAAGTCCTAGCTGGATTTACCTTCTGAAACCAAAAGAGAAATGCAGAAATACATGCATAGTTAATTATATGCTTACGTAACGTAAATGGTGAAACAAGAAGTTAGAAGATGAATATGAGTTTTTCTTAAGGAAGATAATTGCTGGAGTAGTATTTTTTTTTAATTCGCTTAGTGGGGGGTGGAGTCCAACTGGGTCCACTCGCCACGGCGGCCACTGATTGGCCTATTGTAGCCTGCCCCGTGTGATTATGATGATGGAGAATTTGGTGGAATTAAGATGGACAAGGGAAACCGAAGTACTCGAAGAAAACCCGCCTCAGTGCCACTTTGTCCACCACATATCCCACTTGACCAGACCCAGAATCGAACACGTTCCGCCCCAGTGGGAAGCCAGCGACTATGGTGCTGCCTGCTGGCGTAGTATGTTAGACAACCGCCGCCTCCTGCTGTACCCCTACCATAAACCTTTAGTTATATAGAACCCATGTTATGCCTCGTTAAATAGCTCAGTAGTCATTTTAGGATCCTCAACTTTTTATCGACATTTAAAGAGTTTGGTGTTTGAAGTTTATATATAATACAGTTTATTGAATGTCCTATCTTTCTTTCTGTGGTATTCTATCTCGTAACGTCTTTTCCAAGACGTCACTGAAAACACATGTAATCCGATTGCTTCCCCGCCACCACATGTGCACAGGCAAGGGAAGCATGTGTCCAGCAAGCAGCCCGGCTCGTGGCGAGCCCCAGGGGATCCTGTATATATACATCCACAGCCAGTGTTTCGCGACTTAGGGGGGAAAAAAACCCTTCCGCTGGTAACTGGATTTTATCCTGTTAGACATAGCCTTAAGGATCAGACAATCCAGCGCGTTATAAAAATGTTTTGTGAATAGAGTCGGAAGTGTCGAGCCACCGCGTTGTGTTGTTTTCTGTGTCTGTAATTTTGCATTGTTCCAAGTGGACTACAAGTCTGAGTGTCACTTCATGTTGCTTAAATTTCCTGATGGATGAGTAACCAACTTCAGAAGTGTAGAATGAATCCGATGGAATCAAGTTGTATCGTGATGTTTCTGTAACGTTTCCGTATCAAAGCAAAACAAACTCGGTGACTTTAGTCCACTAGCGAACTATACCAACCGAGCGATCGCCGCTTGTCGGCGAAGTTAGTGCCAACTTTAGTGGATGGAGGGTTTCGCGTGGGCAGCGCAACGAATCCCCACGGCCGTTAATTTCGGTTTTCTTGACCGGACGTTTCCTTATCAGTATGTATACGAGTAATATTTGAAGCCGTTTTAGTAATAATTATGATGTAAGATTTGAGGTTTTCACGGCGGTGACTATGAAGAAAGCAGTCTTCTGGGTTCTGGCACCGTGTAGATGTGGTGTTAACCGACGTTTCGGAGGAACGTATCGCCGGTACAAGTAGTGTGCTTGTACCGGTTCTCACGGTCTCTTCGCTTGCGGATTTCTTATTTTTCCTTCTACCTTGAAGATGGAGGCAATACGTTCCTCCGAAACGTCGTTTAACACCACATCTACACGGTGCCACATCCCAGAAGACTGCTTTCTTCATGAATTAAGATATTTCATTCCAGTTCATTTATGTACTTACATTCCGACTTAGTGGTCTAGTGGCCAATTACACAGCAAGCACGAATAAAATGATCATCCACAAGAAGATTAATATAAGACAATTTATATTTAATTACTGATTATTATAATAACCATGATAACCCAATAACAAAACTAAATATATCCTAATGGGAGATAAAAGGAAATATATATTTATGTAGAATGCAATTAGTATTTTAAGAAAGTACTGTAGTTGTTATAATTACTCGTATGGACGAAGGAAACAGTAATTTGTTTTCAGAATATCAGTTACCCCATGAATGACATTAGCAGCAGATGCAAATGTAGGAAGACAGTTTTGCTCAGCAGGAGACATAAAGAAGTTTCTGAGATTCCGAACGGGAACTCTGTGACTGATATAATAATAATAATAATAATAATAATAATAATTTAGTTAAGTTCATTTATATAAGAATTTACATGCTGAACCCAGCAGTCGGTGGCCAATAACAGAATCAGCAGGAATAATAATTTCAATTTCAATTCTTTATTATTTATGTGCCGAGTCAACAGCCGCAAGGCCAATCACAGACAGAGCACAGTGTAGATAAAAGTAATTACATTATAGACAAACACATTATAAAGTCAAAGACAAATTACACGAAAGCACTGGGGAAAACACAATAATATAGAAAAGTAAACAAACAAATAAATGATAATAATAGCAATAATAATAATTTCATTAACATAAATCTAAGTGTTATTAAGAAGTGAGAAATGAACATAAATATTTAATAATAATAGTAACAATGCGGGAAATTTATCGCAGCGTCTAATTAATTAAGCACGACGCCACGAAGACCTGTTGGGGGGATGGAAATGAAGGTGAGTGTCCGGCTTCAGTCTCCAGACAAACGAGCGCCCTTCAGCTTTATTCATTTTATAGGAGGCAGGGTGGGCCTCAGAGCAGATCTGGACGCTTCTTGCCTCTGCTGAGAATGGAACCCCTATTCCTCGGCACTCCAGCCGGTATCCTACCCTCTGTACCGACTGAATGATAATACGTAGTTATAATAACGAGGTTAACCAGTCACGTCGGTGTAGCGCTGCCATTTTGTCTAGCTCCTTCTCTTCGAACTTTCTTGCATGGGTGATACTACCAGGAGTTTACGCTTCCGCTAGCATGATTCTCCCGACGATCAAGTCACGCACACCTCCCCACCACGTTGAGATACTAGCCCAGAGGGATGGCAGTAAGCATCTGCTGCTGTTACCTATGCGCCAACTGCGCAACCGCGTACAGAGCGCCCTGTTGTCACGGAATGGGACTAAGCATCGTAATGAAAACTGTGTAAAGTGTCTGCTCGAGGACTCGCTCAGCTTACCGTTTTAATTTTACGTGGTATAAGGGTGGAATGAAGTCAGTTGTATTCCATCCAAGGTGGGTGCATTTTCTTTGTTGAGGTTTTCCTGCCGGTTGAGCAGAGCTTATTCCACTGTTCGTCCAAATGACTCCTTCTTTTCTTCCTTTTCGTCTAGTTCCTTCCTTCGCTCACATCTCCCCTTTATTTATTTCTTGTTCTTATTACAGAAGAGGCTGCCATATTTCCGTCTTGAAGTTTAGCGATGATTGAGGCTCCCTTTGGGAGACATTTACAGGACGAGAAATACTGGCCCGTGTATCCTCGTGACATGCTGCATATTACATACAAAATCACGCACTGAATTGGACTTAACATAGCTACATGTATGTAAGGCCACAGTTTTCATAACAGCCTTCGTCATATATAGGAGACTTGACTCGAAGGGGTTAATATGTCTGAAATTATGTTAACGGTAATTTTATTAACGATATGTAATTCGTCGACCGCCTCTGTGGTCTAGTAGTCAAAGTTCATGGTTACAGATTCAGTGGTCCCGGGTTCGATTCCTGGCACTGCTAGATTTTGTGAGAAGTAGTGTGTCTGGAACGGGGTCCACTCAGCCTCGTGAGGATAAATGAGGAGCTATTTCAAGGAAATAGAGTCTCCGGTGTAGAAAACAGAGATTAACGGCCGTGGGGATCCGTTGCGTTGACCACCGACACCCTCTATCCACTAAAGTAGGCACTAACTTCGCCGACAAGCGGCCGTCGCTCGGAAACCACGGAGTTTTTTTATGCACTTCGTCACTATACCATTTATATATAAAATGTATGATATTCACGACGCCTTATGCCGTATACAAATAGCCTAGCTCGTAAACTGCTTTACGTAGGCGTATGTTGAAGCTAAGCGTTTTAATTTAGCTTAGAAAATATATAACTATTTTATCTCTTGTTTTATATGGTTGTGAAACTTGGGATCTCGTCTTAATTGAAGAACTTAAAGTACTAGTGCTCGTGGACAAGGTACTGAGAAGAATATTTGAGCAGAAAAGAGAAGAAGGAAGGGAATGTGTTAAATTACATATTGTGGAGCTTTGTGATTTCTGCTCTTCACCAAATGTTGTTAGAATGATGAAATCATTGAATATAAATGGACAAGGAATGTAGCTTGCTTGGAGAGATCAGAAATTCATACAAAATTGTGGAAGGGAACCCCGAAGGCAAGAGACCGGTTTTGGAACGCTCTGATACAGATCGGACGACGATGTTAAAACTGGCCATGCAAACCAGTATAGAGGTGTATAATGCAGATTCAAACAGCTCGGGACGGGCTCCAGTGAACTCTCAGGTTACATAAAAAGCGCCAAATTTTTTGTTAGCTGGGCGAATGTCAAATTCTCGAGAAAGTCCCCTTAGTAAATTAACTTGTGTAGTTTCATTATTTTTCTCTGTAATTTATGTAAAGTTCTTTTTAAATATTCTGGTTGGACGTTTTTAATTTTATCTTTTAATAATGTACCCGGCAAGATTGCTCTGGGCTGAATTAGTGATATGTGGGACGGAATTTTAACTACAAGCCTCGAATCCTGTGATGTCTTATTCATCTGTGTGCAACTTTTTAGAATAAGAACACTCCAGAAAACAGCAAACGTGTTAGTCACATATAGTGCTTTGCATGCCATTTGTTGAGCCTCGTACTAAAATTTTCTGCTAATCGATTCATTGTCGAGACGGGTTCTGGGGCCCACCCGGCCTCCTATCCAATGGGTACTGGGGGCTCTTTCCCCAGGGTTATACAGCGTCCAGGGCGTGAAGCTGACCACTCACCTCCAACTAGTGCAGATATCAAGAATCCATGAATCTATAAATCCACTCCCCCCATACGTCTTCATATCGTAGTGCTTAATTAGTTAAAGACAGAAAGAACATTACCTTTTAATCGATTTATTAAGTGTGAATTTCGTTACCCTGGTTTACAGCTTGGCTTGTAGGTGAATATGTCCCGATTATGTTATGGTTTGTAAGTAATACACCACAGGATGGCTCGTGTTCTGTTTGTTTTCACGGGCCTTACAGACGGAGTCCTTTTACGTAACCGAAAATATTGTAACGTGTCTGGAATCCAGAAGAGTCACTTCTATGGAAACGCTAGAATAGACCGGTGCATAGGAAACAACAATTGCTCTATTATAGTTCTAACAGGAGTCTCCATGGTTATAACAAAGGGTTCGTTGCATAGCAGCGGCCAAGGTTATATAGCGGGGCTGGAAGCATTCGACAGTCAGTCTCGGATCAGCCTTCGGAGAAGAAAGTCTCGGATCAGCGTGTCTGGTTGTCACGCTACAATATGTTAGAAATATTTAAATAAACAAGTAGTTACTATAGGATTCTGACGATGGTGTATAACACACAGAGATATTGGGTTTTCGGACTTTAACCAGGACGATGGATAAAGTCCGAAAACCCAATATCCCATTTAAATAAACGTTTCGTAGGCATGACATCAGAAGGTTAGTTTTCGGAATATTATCAGTGAGACTGCAGACTAGAAGATCTCGCTACAGCACGTGTACAAAAGGAAGACCACTGAAGTATCGGTGTAGGCTCTGTGTGTGGTGAGATCGTGGAGGCCCGAAGAGAACATGGTGAAAACGCTCTGCTCTTGTATACGGGAGGCACATGTTTCGAGTACCGGCCGGATCACCGGCTCTCCTGACTGAAATCTTTCGTGCTTCTCCTCAGTCCTTTCAGACAGATTCTCGTATGATACCTCGATTAGGTCATGACTCCTTTGTATCAAAACAAACTCCGTGGCCTGTAGTCCGCAAGCGAACTATACCGACCGAGCGACCGCCGCTTGTCGGCCGTTAATCTCGGTTTTCTAGACCGGAGCCGCTATTTCCTTGAAAGAGCTCCTCAATTATCCTCACGAGGCTGAGTGGACCCCGTTCCAGACCCACTACTTCTCAGAGAAAATCTGGTAGCGCCAGGAATCGAACCCGGACCTCTGGATCTGTAATCGGGAACTCTGACCACTAGACCACAGAGGCGGTCCCGACTTACTATCAGTGTCGTAAAAGTAGACTACAAATGAATCTGAGAAGTATTTAGGTAAGTATTATACGTATTCATACACTTTTTGATCAAAATAGGAGTTTAATTAGCCGGCACTGTTATATCTTTTTAACCAGATTTTTATTAAGAGATTTCCCTACTGAATTTCATGAAAACGTCAGAATTCTGGAGCTCACAGGTAACACAAACGTATGTCCATGCGGAATTCTTCCTTCTGTTATAACTAGGAAATAAAAATCAGTTTTATTTGAACAGTATCAGCCCTGTACAACAGAAATGAATGGAATGCTCAGTTGAAAATACTAACCGTGCATGTTGCATACTCACCAGTCTAATTTAATAAATTAGGAATATAAGCGGCCGTATATCATTTTACATAAACACAGCAGAAATATTTCGTTACTCACAGAGACGTTCACAGCCAGAAAACAAAATGTCTCGTCTGTGTACTTGCTACTTGTCTGGGTAACTAGTTGAGGTCTTTCTGTCTTCATGTTTACTAAGTGTTCACACGAAACGGAGCGTTCGTTACACGGCACTGTCAAGCAGCTGTTTAACTTCAAAGCAAACAAGCGGACCTCTGAATTTGCTCTTTGGAATGTTTGTGTTTATGTGTGTTTTCTCTTGTGCAAAGGGAGATGTTGTTTTGCTGTCTGTTGAAAACCCAGAGCTTGTGAAGGATTCTCTTCCTTTTCAGCTCACACTGGGGGCGGGGGTGGGGTTCTAGGTTTGCTGGAGTTTCAAATGAAGTCCGTGACCTATGTACTTGAGTCTGGACAGCTCTTTGCGAAACTCCACAAAAGTCAATTAGAAATTGAACTTCACTTTAAATGTAGTTCGTTTAGAGAGTGTTCAATCTTCTACATAGTATCTCAAATCTCTGTTTATAACATAATCAAGGATAGCGCGTATTTTCACAAGAAGGATAGCTTAGTACTATAGCTGATCGTTTATACTGAGTACATTTCTCGCGATTTTATCCGCCGACACAAGACAATTTATCACCCCATCATCAATTAACGTGACTGAACGTAAAAACTGGAGTTCGAAGCGTTATACAACTTTGCACTTTCTCACTGTGTGGCATCCTTCAGATATATACAGACACAAGAATAAAAAAAGAGGAATTTAAATTAATGGCTTTGCTTCACTCCAACAAAAAGATTTTCTGGGAAAGGATTATAATTTATGAAAAAACGACCCACATTTGTTTTTGCTGTCAGTTGGGAGTTCAGAAATCAGTGTGTGCACTGAGGTTACTCTGCAATACATGTACACACACTCGCACATAAGTAACCTGGTACTGTGTGTATATATACTGTTGCAACGGCAACACTTGGACGCTGGGTTTTCTGTGTGGTCCGTGTCGAGATGTTATAAACAAGTTACATAGTTAGTGGAAAGTCAGTTCTGCATAGAAATCTATGAAAATAGGGCTTGAGCTTGATACAGAGGAATATCCATTGTTGAAGCCGTTACCAGGATACGTCTAGTAACAGACTGAGTTCACTAGACTGTTTTCTAATAAAGTGTAAAGTGTGGAAATAGCGAGAGTGTTATGTTTACTTGTATATGCGTCCTCTAAATGGTCAGTAATCTATTCATCAATCCGAACCCCGTCTATAGTCACACATACGGCGTGAGAATACTAACTTCATGGAGCTAGGCCGTTCTTGGGAAGCCGCCATTTGTGTAGCTACTCATGAATTTTGAAACAATTTGTGGAACTCGAAGGTTCATTACCGTGTTCATAAGAGTCCTCCACTGTCCCTTTCCTGAGCCAGATCAATCCAGTCCATGCGATCCCAGTCGTATCTCTCTAAGATTCATCTTAATAATATCGTCCCACATACGTCTAAGTCTTCCTATTTGTCTCTTTCCTTCTGACTGTCTCACCAAAATCCTATACGCATTCCCCCTCTCCCCCATGGGTGCTACATGTCCTGCCATCTCATCCTCCTTGAATTGGCGAAGAGTTGAAGTTCAGGAGCTCTTCATGTGTACACACTTGTGTAGTTATACCACGTCCAGCAGCCAGTAACACTATTTGGCAACTGCTTAAACACGATCGTGTTGTTATTACTCCTGTTTTGTATTCGGAAGTTCCCGGGATCAAATCTCGCTCCCCAAACCGGCTATCCTGTCTCAGGACTCCTTTTTCAGTGCCTCCATTGGATATTGCTCAAGTTAGGCCGCGACCGATTCCTTCCACGTCCTTTCTAACTGAATATTTACTTATATGAGTATAGTAATCGTCACAACAAACGATTTATAATCAATCATTATTTTACAGATTGTAATTGATTTCCTTCTACATGTTTCGATCCTCATGGGACCATCATCAGACAGAAATATATGATTATTTACTAACCTTCCCACCACTCAACTGATGTATTATCGGAGTCGCTAAGCAAATAAAAATAACTCTTAGAGGTAGAGTTATAGACGCCTACTAGAGAGGCACTGTCTTCGAATCTTAGTTAGGTTACAGCTTATCGTGAGTCAGGGATCTTTCATGATTTCATTTATTATTTTCAGTGTACACCGCTTCCGTGGTCTAGTGGTTAGAGTTTCTGGCTACAGATCCAGAGTTCCCGAGTTCGATTCCTGGCGCGCTCAGATTTTCTGAGAAGTAGTGGGTCTGGAACGGGTTCCATTCAGCCTCGTTAGGATAACTGAGATTAACGGCCGTGAGGATCCGTTGCGCTGACCATGCGACACCCCCTCTCCGCTAAATTTGGCACTAACTTCGCCGACAAACGACGGTCGTTCGGTCGGTCTTGTTCGCTTGCGGACTACAGACCATGGAGTTTTTGTGTGTTTTCTTTGTATACTTCCTTTAATTCTACCACTACCGCCTGATTGCTTTGTCTCCGTCACACCATATTCGTGTCTCACTACTGAGTTGTGCCACCGTTCAAACAAACATTTTGCGTAATTTCTCTCGGACATATTGTAGTGAATCAGCGAGTCCGTTACAATTCACGGTTTGGGCGTTAGGCGCTTGACTCCCTGCTCCTTCATTCCGGCGTTGCGCTTGCATTCCTGTTCCTACAGTATGGAATTCATGTATTACACATTAACATTTTAATTGCATATTTCCTTTCGCTGCTCGTCGGAATTACCGGTCATCTAAATATATTTCTATTTCAGTCTTCTACTTTATTGCCGTACTTTCCCATTTCTCCGTATTTTCTGCCATTGCTCTTTATTATTGCACCTTGGAATCCTGCGTATATCTAATTCTGTACCCATATTCCTCACCCTCTTGTTCTGAAAATACAGGGTGTCCGGATGAAAGGTATACGAAATAAAATAACTATATATCAGAAAGCTTTTATTATACACATTTATGGGTTACACCACTACAAAGGGAAACTATCAAAGTTTTTTTTTTTGAGTATATAACTTTCTCAACAAATTTCAATGTGGGCTTCCTCGGTGGCACGACAAATATCCATACGATCCAGCATGTTTGGTGTTACCGTAGCCACAGCGTCCCTTATGCGGGCTTTCAGGTGTTGCAGGTCGTTGATCTTAACCTGGTAGACAGTGTTCTTCACATAACCCCACAAGAAAATATTCAGTGGGGTTAAATCTGGCGACTTAGGAGGCCAAGCAATTGATCCAGTTCTGCCGATCTATCTCCCAGCCATCACTCTGTCCAAGTGATTCCTTACATGGTGGCAGAAATGTGGCGGCGCATGCGCGTAAACCGGGCAAGGTGGAAAAAATACAGGGTTTTCCTTTCCGATGACATAAACCGGATACGTGTATGACAATTACTTTCCGAGATATATATTTTTTTTTATTTTAGATACCTTTCATCCGGACACCCGATTTTTTACCCCCCAGCCCTTGTAATTTACTCCGCTTACTTATTTTAATATTGCCTTTTATTTCCCGTGTCTCCCACCATCAATTTCCCAATTTTCATTAGTGTACATGTTTTCCTATTCGTTTATTACACAGCAGAACTGTTTTAAGCTTTGCATTTTCCTTCAAAGCCTTCAAAGTATATATCCTGTTTAGTGGCAGATACACGCCAATGTTAATCTTCGGGGTCCTACGCTGTTAGGTCACATGTTTCAGATTTCAGTTATTAAAGCTAAATACATACACCAAAAGACCGATACTATTTACGTTCGCATTCCGTTGAGTTGAATTTGGCTGCGTGTATCAAACCTGGAATTCCCCGCTGAAGATTCCGGAATGTATACGTTTTGATGAACTACGTACGTTATATAAATCAGGAAATTGGGGGCACGCGGTAGCATAGTTGGTTGAGGCACTATGCTACAAGCCGGAAGGTCTCGGGTTCGATTCCCGATGAGGTAATTGGATTTTTTTCAATCCTAATCCTTCCAGCCGCACTACGACCCCGGGATCGACTCAGCCTCTAACAGAAATGAGTACTAAGAATCTTCGTGTGGGCAAAGGCGGCCGTCGCGTAAGACTGACGACCTCACCGCCATCTCTGAGTCGACTGTCTAGAAAATGTGGGAACCTCGACGTCTCACAGCCCTATGGGCCTCCTTGGCCTGTTACAGGGATAGATTTACCTTACCTTACCTACCTCGTGTGTATTATTTAACGATATTCACGTGAATTTACTTTTTGTTGTAAGACATAACAAACATGGCAGTTAAGCCTTTAGAACTCCTCCTTTGGGTTCAGAAGGTTCCGTATTCGTTTCTCCGCTTAAAGACCTGACAGTGAGTGAGGATTTTTATGGTTTTCACTACAAATAAATCCTTAGATTCCTTAGAATTGTCCACGACTAGTTCTTTTATCGTCCTGTCCAAATCATCGGTTATAGCTTTCTTTTGTATGCTACATAAGCAGTGCAGTTAATATTGTTTCAAGTCTGCAGGTTGTCACATACAAGAAGTCTCGTCAGTGCCTGCGAGATCCGAGATTTCAACTGCTACAAGCGTATTGCGGCTCTTAAACTTTGCGCTAAGGTCTCCTCTGTTCCGCTAAGGGCACAAATCATACCTGTCTGTATTAGCTAGTAGAGGAGACATTGCGATGGGTCAAAGGATAGATTACTTGCATCAGTCTGTCTCCCACAATTACACATACAAATGTATAATGCTTTGTTTTGTCTTTATCAGTGATTCCATAAGCTACTGAACAGCCCCGGAGGTTTAGTGACGGTCATTGCTACAGATTACTGCTCCATCACTTGGCTACTGTTGCTACAGGAACCACTTGCAAGCAAAAGGAATTGAGAGTTCGAATTGAACAGTAAAGAACGATTCGTATAGGCTCACTCTGTTTACTGTTAATACTTTCAGTCAACAGAGTTGTTTTTATGGAACAATCTTTACGTCTCTTTTAAGGGTTGATTTAAAGGTCTGACAGGAATACATTTTATTACTCCACGGTGATTTCAGATACCGTAACCTCACCCAGAGATATACAGCTCACAGTATGTGCTAACCATGAAAGATAAGAGCAATTACTTTGTATGGGGGCGGACGAGCGGCTGAGTATCGCCGTGTGTATGCGACCCATAATAGAAATGGCACGATTATGACATCAGCTCTTGTTAGCGAACGGATAAAATTTATTGTATCTCAAGACGTCTTGTAGGGTACGTCACACCCACTTTATTTAACGACGCTCTCAGCGTCGAGACGGTATAACGTCGGATGGTAGGATGATGGATATATTACGGAGGATTTTGAAGGAGATGGTCATGACCTGATCCAGGTTATATCCCATAATTTGCCTGGAGGCACCGAGGAAAGTCTCAGTGAAGATAGCCGGTGTTCCCGCCGTGACTGGAACCTAGCAACTAGCTAATACTACTTGAAGGGTTTTGGTGAATTTCAACATTATTTTGATATAAATATATCTGTATTGTCGCATGTATGAGTGACTAAAGAGAGGTTTGGGTCGGTAATTGGATTTATTGACTACTTACAGATCGAAACTACAAGGAACTACAGCGCTGTCGCTAATCCACACTCTGCAGTTCACTACAGCACGTACTAAATCATCTCAGTCTGCAGTGTCTTCACCAATCTTTGCCTGATAACGGCTTCCAATGGCGGACGTTCCCCTTACCCTGGGTTCCCGAACTATCCCCGCGCCTCAGTTACCAACTTCTAACAGCAACAGCTCACAGCAACTAAACTGCAGTTTTCTGACTGACTAACTCACTCACCAAGTCTTCGCTTCCCTGCACTGCACTCACTAACTGAACTCAGAAGATCGCCTGATATAACTTCGGAGCGGATCACATAGAAAACACTGCCATCAACAGTACTGCCATTGTTTTGTTTCGCGGTCATTGCCCAGCAGCGGGTCTATTAATTTCATGAAGGTTCGTATTAAATTGTGTAACTTGTAACAGGTTGCACTTAGGAGCGTTATATGAGAGAATATTGTAAAGGCACAACCACTCTCTCAAAATCAAATTCTCACCTTTCAAGGAACCATACGGTTCATTACTTTCTTCAGACAACCCCGCCATTGAACCCCATGCCTAGCTACAAGAATCAAGTTGGCCCCCATATATATTTTAATATTATACCGTCCCCCTCAGTGTTTCATGAGTAGCCTTTTCCATTCAGATTTTGCACTTCATACATGTCTTATTTTCTTTTGCCCTCGTTGCCCATACCATCTCATTCTCGTTTTGTTTGGGCGCCCTAAATACACTTTTGGTGAAGAGTGGAAATTCTGAACTTCCCCATTATGCATTTTTTCTTCAGTGTCTTGTTACTTCGAAACTTTCCAGTTTGAAACGTCACCAACCTGTGTTATTCCTTTAATACGATCAAGTTTCACACCCATACAAAACAGCGAGCAAGTGATAGGTGTGTTGTGCTTTAATCGTAATGACTTTGAACAGAAGGGATGGCATTGCATTGTGAACTGTACGAACTTGCGCGAGAGAAGAGGTACAGGTGCATATTGGACAAGAACATTATACAGCACGAAACATGCACATGTCAGTGATCTGCGTCTTCGGCCTTGTTCTGTATTATTAACGAAGCATATCTTGTGGTCGTTCTTTGGAACCTCTTTACTGTACTCCATTTGGCATTTCTATGAACTGTGTTTAAAGAAATGAGAGGTAGATATCGACCACCTCTCTGGTCTAGGGGTCAGAGTTCTTGGATACAGAT